>NC_072738.1:82856094-83156094 GCF_026930045.1 Uloborus diversus
CAAAATTTCAGGTAAAATGTGTTTCAGTATTCTATTTCGTGAGATTTATATACGGTTGGATGAGTCTTTTAGATCGTGTCTTGTTAACTAGTTTCTACGGGAAAGAGAAGTGTGTTACGTTGTGTGGGGGAGCATATGTTCAATAGACTTCATTTTTTATGTTTACAACTGAAAAAAGATAACGTTTTAAATTTCTTGTTCTATATCTAAATTAAAAACAAAATAATAGGTATCGCCAGTCAGGTTAGAAAAAGTTAGTTATTAAAGTTTAGTTATTTTTATTAAGTTTAGTGGTAAAGACAATTTATTTTTAGAAAACTATTAAAGATTCATTATAAATTATTTTTTATGTAAATAATTATCGAGTCAAGTTTTCTTCTCCATTCGCTAAAGCTAAAGGCATGCAAAATAGGGTGGGCCGAAATAAGGCGATTTTTTTTTCTTTCAAAATCTAGTTCTGGATAGCACGCAAAAGTTGCGTAGTGAACTAGTTAGCACTCACGAAATATGTTTTTGATATTAAAAAATATAAAGAAGGCCCTATTTGACATTGAAGACCCGAAAAAAAAAAAAAAAAAAGAGAAAAATGATTATTTGTCATTTTTTAAAAAATTTTGTTGGAATGCAACAAAAATGTTATATAATGAGCTAGTTTGAGTTCACAAAACGTTTTATTGATTTTAATGAGCATTTAACCACAGCTTTCTGACATCCGAAATTGGAGAAAAATGAAAAATATTGGATTTAAAACCTAACGAAAGATATTTTTTTTAAAATATTTCATAGACTGAACAATTAAGTAGCACTATTAATCATAGTAATTATTATTGCGCAACACATTTCCTAGAATTACGCATAGAGAGAATAAAATTTTGAAAAAAAATCTACAAATTTGATTGACTGTAAAAAAAAAATCCGAAACGTTACTGATTATTTAAGTGTAACGTTTCAGGATTTAAATGGTTTTCATCCACTTTCTGAGAAAATCAAGTACACAAATGTACAAGTTGCACGAATGCAGACTTGTAACAGTTGTGAAAAATAGTTTTAGCTCCTAGTTTGAAGATTAACTGAGCATATATGCATTAAGTGTACCGCTTTCAACTCGATTTTGGCATATCCGTACAAATTAAGCTCCCGAAGGTAGCGAGTAAGTCTCCGGGTTCCGTAGCTTGGCTAGAATTGTAAGTAAGAGAGGTGCGTGCAATTCTATCTTAGATTTGACCACACTGTAAAAACGATTCAGGAACGTTCCTGGAAAATAATAGGCAGCTGATGTGCCCACTTCTAACCAGTAACATATCTTGCAGAAACCAGGAACGTTTTCCGATAAAAGTCAGTAACCTTTCTGAAATATTGGAAAATCTCTCCTGTTAAAGACAATCGTGAAACTTCTAAAAATTAAATTATTTGATTATTACTTCCTTGATTTACTGAGGAAGCGTTGGAGCTACTATGGCCATAGCTACACGATGATTCCTTGCCTCGCAAGACTGCAGCTATCCAGTGACATATTTGCCCCCATTGGGAACTTAGTCAATCTGGACGGGCCGTAATTAAGTTATAGCCTATACACTTAATAAACACACTCAGTCAGTCTTTTAACTGGTAGCAAAAAATATCTTTCACATCAGTGAGAAGTCTGCATCCGTGCATCTTTTAGCAATTCAGGAAACGTTTTTGCGAAAATACTTGATTTTACGGGGAAATAGGTGAAAACCTCTGGAAACCCGAAAGGTTCCACGGAAATAACCAGTAACGTTTCGGAATTTTTTTACAGTGCATGTTTGCAATACTAGCTGTTGAAACTTCCTTGAGAAGTCAAGAAGGTGCGAAGCTATTATATTATACCTACTTAAGCACTGTAAAAAAAATTCCAAAACTTTACTGAGTATTTGCGTGTAACGTGTCGGGATTTCAATGGTTTTTATCCACTTCCTGGAAAAATCAAGTATCATTGTAAAAAGTTTCATGAATTGCTTCTTCAAGTTACACGAATGCGCTGTAAAAAGTAATTTTAGCTCCCAGTTTAAAGATTAACTTTGCGTTTTTTTTAAAGTGAATCGGCTAGAGATTCAATACTGCCCGTCCTTGCTGTAAAAGCTCCCTCAGAAAACGAGTAAGTATGGACTACGCTGCTTTGCAAGAGTTGCAGGTGAGTAAAATTCTCGATATTTTCTTGCGATTACTTAGCTTTGGCCATGTTAGTAGTACTGCTTATGGAACTTTCTTAATAAATCAGGAAGGAAACAAGCAATTATATTATACCTTTCAAAGTTTACTCTACGATTCCAGAGACACAACTGGCTTCAAACGGGAAGATTTCTGAATTTTTAAGGAGGTTTCCGAGATAATTTCAGGAAGGTTACTGAATATTAGCGGAAAACGTTCCTGGTTTTTGCAAGATATGTTTCTTGCAGAAATTGGGCACATCAGCTGCCCATTATTTTCCAGGAACGTTTCTGAATCGTTTTTACAGGGAGAAGTCTCTAAGAGACACGCCTTGCTTTAACCGGGGAGATTACTGAATTCATCAGAAATATTCCAGAATGATTTCAGGAAGAATACCAACATTTAGAGGAAAACATTCCTGTTTTTGACATGTATATTACTGGCAGAATTTGGACACCTCAGCTGCCCATTATTTTCCAGGAACGTTCCTAAATCGTTTTTACAGCGCACCTCATGCGTAATGAATATTATTTTTTCGAATAATGTTGTCTCGTGTTATCAAATTATCCTTATATATTATTTTTTGTAGCCTGTTTTTGGTTTCTATGCCAGATTTTCCTCAATTCTTGATCGATTTCTTTGATTTACACCTTATTTTAAAGCTTATGGTGCGGGCTACTGACGAAAAATAGACCCACGGTCTGAAAATTGTTTTTTTTTTTCAGCCGAAAAACCTGTTTTAAAGAACCAGAATGAGGTTTTCGGTTAAACTTATAACTTTAACTTGCACTATGCCCGACAGAGCTGAATAGCTTGATCGGCAGAGCGTTCTCCTCGTAACCAGGAGAATAAGTGTTCGGACCCACGTCCGGACAATCTGCATCAAAAAATTTGAGAAATATCGCGCTTTGCATGAACACTTAATTAAGTGAATAACAAATGCGAGGGAACAGAATAAATGAGAAGGAAACGCTCCTTGCTGTTATGATAACTTGATGTGATTTTGTGCTAAATTACTTCTGAATTGTATGTTTTTTTTTCTTTTTTAAAGCTTTGGCTTTGGTAAGAAAATTAAAGCATAATGTAAGCGAAAATATAAGTAACAGGTTTAAAATTTCAGACTACAATAGATTTGTTTTTTATTCAGAAAAAAATAATAAATTGTATATTGAAATATATATATTCTTCTAATGAGTTTTTGACTCTTTGTACAAATAAAGAAATTACTACCTCAATTTGAAGGGTAAAATATATATTTTTTCTTCTTTTTGCAAAAAAACAAATAGCTTATCACATTTTTACTACATTCGAAAAGCTACGCTTAAAAAAGAACATAGAGCATAGTTCAATTTATTTTGTATTTTAACCATGCTGTAAAATGATGAACACGTGCTGCCATCTAAGTCATAACGGTTCAAGCAGCCTCCGGTAACGAATTGTAAAAATTTTCAAAAATAAAAACATTTCTCTTCAATATCTTATCTTATATATTATTCCCTTCTCATTTTAAAACTTATCAGGCTGGCTAATGATGAAAAATAGACTTACGATCGAAAAATCAAGTTTTCGAAAACACCCCTTGCTGTTTGAAAACCTTGATGCAGCCTGTAGTTCTTATGCATTTATTTTTTTTTTTTTGCGAAGTTCTAATGCAGTTTTTCAATTTTTTACGTCGCTTTCGGCAAAAAAAGCCTGTGTGCGTGTGTTCATATTTTAATAAAGCTTAAAAGCACTGAAATTAGTTGTTTGGTTAAATTGATAAGTTTTTTTCGGTAGAGCGTTCGGCTATAAACTATCTGAACTTCGGACAAGCTTGGAATCTCCGACATAATATGAAATTTATATTAGTATTACGCATTACATGTACTCATAACATACACACGTAATAAAATAAATGCAGTGGGAATGCTACTTGGTGTTTCGATTCCTTTATGCAGGCTACAGTTATCATTCGGATAAGTTGATTGTTAATCGAACTGTGTTCTTTGACTACATCCAGATCATTCAGCATAATATAAGTATAAAAAAGTATTAGATTTACCTAAAGGAAATCCTTTTTATGCAGAAAAACATTTTCATTGTATGCTGAAATGTAAATGTTTCTAATAGCAGTGTTCGACATTTTGTACAAATGAAAAAATACTACGCCAAATTAAAACTACGTGTTTCACCCAGTAAACCTTTAATTTTTTATTCGCGCGAATACGATATAAAGCATTAAAATTATTATCAACTTCATTAGCAAGAAATCATTTTCTACTCCTCTGCTTTCTGCAGAAAAAAAAAAAAAAACATTTTGTCTACGTTTGAAAAATTACACTTAAAAAACGAACTCAGTTCAACTGGTTTTGGTTTTGAATTTTAAGTGTTCGATTAAAAGAGAAACATGTGCGGGCATTTAAGCCGTAACGGTTGAAGCAATCTTCTTTGTGAAATAGTTCAGTATTCAAAGATAAAAACACTTATTTTCAATCTAAATTATTACTTCTCTAGAATGCTTATTTCAATCGCTACGTGAGATCTTCGTCATTCTTTAATCAAACTCCATGCTTTACGAAAATTTTAAATCGTATCATGCTGGTTAATGACAAAATATAGAAGCATGATCTTATTATTATTTTTTTTTCGGCAAAAAGCTTTTTTGCTGTTTTTTACTGCGCATTCCTTCAATGAATAGCTTTCGAAAAGGAAGTCACAATTGCTAGGTTTGTTGGGGTGTCAGGCTGTTAATCAGAATGGCGCCAATTCGAATCCGTGCCAATAAATATCTCTTTAATGTTTCTTTTTTTCCTGTCAGATGCTCACATGGGCAGGACTGTATTTGCCATAACCTGCTTTTCACATGCACAATTATTGCTTTTTCACGAGTCACTAATCTGCCACTTTTAATGATATTTATGTTTGCATTAAAACTATGTACGACCAAAGTGAGCGATGATCAAATTATCACAACGTTGTATTTAACGAGGTTTTGTTACTGATGTCTTTAAACTACATGCCTTCTCTTCTGCGCTTACTTTTTTTCGATTCTTCTTCCTAATATTCTTCCTTTGAAATTTTTAAAGAGCGAAGTGCCTTATGAAACGATTCGAAGCACAGTGCGGAGTTCCGCACGGGTCGACTAGTAGAAATTATTTCCTAGCTTGAAATTTGTCACAAATAAATATAAATCTCGTGCAGTTTCACCACAAACTTTTATTGCAGCTTTGGTTATTAGTTTCATACACTGTTCCACAGATTGCGTGTAATAGGGAAATTTCTCCAAAGATAACTTTGTAGGCAGTGTTTTGCACATTTCGTTCAAGTTTTGGCCTTTAAGATGGATGGTAAGAGACGACTCTGATACAACACAGTTTGCCCAATCAACTAAGTCAACGTAATTAACGGCTTCAAAACTGAGTTTGGGACGCTTAAAAATTCGTACATTATCCGAGCTCTTGGTCTTCATACTTCTACAGTTGACAATGCGACTAACTGCTAATTCCCGAATGTATTTTCTAGAGTCAAGCAACACTGGCAACAGTAACTGTTCGGCGTGAGTTAAATTTGCATTATTTGAAAAAATTTTGAAAAATTATTTGCTTAACGTTGTCGGGAGTTTGACTTGCAAGAGAAATCATTTTCCAAAAATGTTGGGCAGCAGTTTGGTTTCATTTGTATTTCAAATAACATTGGAGCAAAAACTAGCATTGCCTACTTTACAAGCAGTGTAAGATTTTCGGATGGACTTGGAGTGCCTACATACAAGCCTAACAAACGGTTTGCAGGTTTCAGTCATTATGCATGACTGAATTTGCCTGGGTTACTGTCAGCCACGCTAGAAGGGCAACTGACATCTTTTACGGCAAGACAGATTCGATACAAATACTGATTTTCAGTTTTAAAATTTATTCTATCTTCCTTATCTAACGCCAGAAGATTTCAGTCAATTTTATCAACTGATAATTTTACTCTTATTTTGTACAAACCCTCTTACTTTTTTTTTATCGGCTATATGGCTTGAAGAAATTTCTTGAGAAAAGGAAGAATATTTGCGTTCGATTTGGTCAGTTTAAAGGACTTCAAAGGATTTACATTTTTTAAAATTCCTTAGGGCAATATTTGTCAAACATTTAAAAAAATATTAGTAAAATATTCTTAGGAATAATAAAAGCAGTTGAGCGCCGTTTATCAACCAGGAGAATCAATTGGAACTGCAGATTAAAAAACTAGCATCTTATTATTATTCGAGTGTGTGCATTTTTTAAAATTGGCGAACAAATGTCGCATAAATTTGATTGAATTTTCAATGTATATTCTAAGTAACTTTATGTAATATTTCAGTATTTGTACTTAAATGAAGGCGGAACAAAACAATTCCGCAACTATTTAAAATTTTGGTTATTATTATTTTTTTTTTTTCATTTTCTCCGTGTTTCAGTCTTAAAAGGGCGCAGCTAAATGTTCTACGAAATGTAAAAATGTCTTTAATGATTACACCTGATATTTGTACTTTTTGCTTTAACTAGTTCCAATTTTTTTTTTGACCCCCCCCCCCCTCATTTTTTTTTCTTTTTGAAAAAAATATCTTTTTGTCCTTTTTTTCATTTTTTCAAGGCCAAATATTGCCGGCTAAATATTAAAAACATTTAGCGAAATTTTTTGAGGATAATAACATACTCACATAGCAACTTTCCACACCATCCAAAAACAGTTTTGGAAAAAAAGTTTTTTCGCCCCACACCTAATACACATATACACACATTCTTGCCACTTTTATATTGCTAAACTATAAAACATGTATTAGGTTTTGTCTCAACTCTTAACCGTCACAGAGTAAAGATTAGACAAACTTTTGTTTTATGCCGCAAATTACATTTCATACTTTGGCTTTTTTTTTTCGCACTTCTTAAACTTTATCAAGAAGATCTATCTGAGATCAATAAAAATCATGCTGATGTTTCAAACATATATAATTCCGGTAATACAATTTAATAGTTAAAAAAATGACTTTTCACAAATGTGAAAGTTGATGAAACTTAAACAGATTTGAAATTACTATAAATTAACTGAATTTTGTACAGGTCTTCATTTATTGGATACTGTATCGAGGTTTCACGACTAGTACATAACGATGTATGCTCTCCTTTATAATGTCATTCTATGATTTTCAACCACTATTACGATTTTAAAAAGACTGTAAAATGTTTTCTTTGTTTATGAACGCAGAAGAAACGAGTCGGTGATCTTATTGCTGGTGATGCAAATTGTAACAATAGAAAATCAGATTTATTTAATTATTATTTTTTTTTAATAAAAACTTTACTTTTTTACTTTAATCTTGACTTTAACTTACTCTTCATGCATATTTTTAGTTTCAAATTAAAAAAAAAATATCACCCCTACTTTAGTTTAAAAAAAGTGATAGTAAACTTTTTAAAGTAGCATTCAGAATCAATACCGTCATCTCATAGGGGCAGTAAGACATCTAATCCCAGAAATAACGGTAAGATATCCTACTGCTGCTTTGAGGCGAAGATATTCTCAGTTAATTCTATTGAGTTTTTTATTTACGTTTATGTTACCGATGTACAAAACCACTGTGGTATTACCTTTCAAACACCTACATATGTATTGAATGCATTTTCCTAAACATCAACATACATACATAAAATACACCACCAGCTCAGTTATTCCATCCGAGGACTGCAGTTTCGTGCTTTTAAGCACTCATCAGCCCGGAATATGAATCACATGAGCTGGTGGCGAAAATCCTCTTAAGGGAGCCAAGAGAGCCAACCAAACTGGTAGCTAATGTAGAATTAGCACACCAGATGAGTGACCGCAGCAATGGTGCGGTTCAACTCAAAGATTGATGGCATCTTGGCTCCCTTAAGAGGATTTTCGCCACCAGCTCATGTGATTCATATTCCGGGCTGATGAGTGCTTAAAAGCACGAAACTGCAGTCCTCGGATGGAATAACTGAGCTGGTGGTGTATTTTATGTATTTCTACCTTAGCCCCGGCTTAGGGCGGTAACTTACTACAAAATCAACATACATTTTTCTCTAAATGAGATGTACAGCTTGAACCTTTAAATAAATAACGAAAACAAAAGCGTTTGAGGTAGTGGTGGCCTAATCGGTAGGGCTTCAGTTCCGTAACCGAAGGTTCGACCCCAACCGGTCGAAGATCCTCTGTGTCGGTTGATGGTGACTGGGGCACGTTCCAAAGTCCTCCAAGTGAATCAATAGCTCTGGGGGAGCTGGATTGCTCGGCTTCCGATCTCATAAGTCTGAGTACAATCTGATCTTTCTGAAAATCAGAGCTGTCTTCAGAACATCATCGAAACGTTCAAACCACAAATAGTGGCGGAGCCTAGAGTGTGGAGTAAACATAGTTCACTTATTTTATTAAAAAAAAAAACCTAAGAAACGAGAACACCGGAATGTAATTACTTGAACGCTATTTTATCAGTTCCAAATTTTGTGTATCTGAGTATATGAAACGTTTTTCACTGAAAGTTTAGTCCAATTCACTTCGTTTTTGAATTCCATACTTCCCTTACTCCTTAAACCATCTGCTGTTAAAATTCCTTCTTCTATATCTGCATAAAACTCCTTCGTCTACTTACTCTTAACAATCCTTAACCTTTCCACTCCAAAAAGTCATTCACATTTAATTAATCTTGAGCCCGAAATCATTAATATTATTCATTATTAATTCAAGTGATACCTAAAAAACTACTTTGAAGTCCTTTTTCATTCTTAACATTCATTTACAGGGAATAACAAAAGAAGTAAAAACACCAATTTACGTCTTTTAAAATTTCCATATATAAGGAAAATAACGCATTTCATTAATTTTTTTCTCCATTTTTTTTTCTCCTTTAAGTTTGCTTTTAAGTTTAAAGGCGCAGAAATAAAAAACATTTAATCTTTGACATTTCGTTCTCTTTTTATGCATTCATTTTGATCTTATATTCATGAGAAAAGATGGAAAGAAAAAAGCAAAAGGAAAACTATCTGTCAACAATCTTTGTCCAGATTTGGGCTGCCAACAAAAGAAAGACAAAAAATGGAGCTCTTATTTCAAAGCAACAAAAATAACTTTGGTTTAGCTCAAAATAAGATCTTTTGAATAACAAGAAACGTTCTTTTTTAGTTCTGGAAAATGCAAATTTTTCAGTTAGGTTAAGGAAATGTATGTTATTGAAAATGAAATATTTATTGTAACCTTGAAATATTAAATATCAAAGTTAGTTACTGAATTAATTTCTTCGTACACGGTAAGTAATTGTAGCGAACTACATTGCAAGACAAATCCGAAGTTTCAAGTATAATTTCAGAAAGGTAACTGACTTTTAGCGAAAAGCGTTCCATGGTTTTGCAAGACATGTTACTCGCTGAAATTGGGCACATCATCAGCTGCCTATAATTTTCCAGGAACGTTTCTGAATCGTTTTTACAGTGAAATATCAAGAACGGCCGTGCTTACGTAGTTGTTTCACAAATATTTTCACGCAATGTATAAATGAACAGTCTTGGAGAAATAGTTTGACTAGAGAGTATTCTTTTTCATTATTTTTACGAAAAGTAAAGAACACGTTTTGGATTGCTTCATATTTATTACTGTGTCATTCCATATTGAACACTATACTTTAACATTAAATATTTTGTTCTAAAAAATGCATATACTAATGCAAGCGAAATCCATGAGCAACTGAAAGAGATTAGTGAAAAATGCTTATTAGCTAAAAAAATAAATGTTAATCGTATTGCAAAAAAAGAAAAGAAAAGAAAAAGAAAGGAGCCGGGGCGGAGTTTAGAAAAGCAATTTTTTCTGAAATAAAGATTAAAAGCAAAGTAAGCTACTTTTTTTCGGAATGAAAGGGAGAATTCGTAGAAAACAATATCACAGATTATTTCAACAACACGCAGAAAACAAATCATACCTGAAAAGTCATTTAGATCAGTATAGTTAATAAAATCGAATGAGTTTAACGATTAATGGTTAGGGTGAAAGCGCTTCGAATGGATGCAGGGAATGCCAATATAAACATAATTTATGTTGCTAGGAGGTAGAACGCTTCATTAGCTTTAATCAGAAGCTAGTTGGTAGAGCGATAATTCGTCAATAAAGTTTAAAGTCTGGCATGAGCTGCTTACTTTCGTTCGCACAATTACAGGAAACATGGATGTAATAGTAGTAATAGTAGTTAACAGAAAATATTAATGTTAATTGTATTGAATCACAGTTAGAATATAAAAACGGAGAACACTTCATTTGTTAACATCATCTCTATATAATACGAAAATCACATGAGGTGAGCTAGCATCAAGTTCTTGCTTGAACGAAGACATTTAGAATTCCAAATTTCACAAAATGGACGAGTTTTGTCACTCTTCAACGTTAAGTCTTAATTTTCAATGTAAACACAGAAAAACGAAATATTTTTAGAGACATGTGGTCATATTTTATCTTCTGTTCGACATGGGACGTGATCAATTCAGTCGCCACGGGGGATCTTTCAAAGGATCTCTGTTGGTTCCATTTATTTGGCAAGTGTGTTCTGCTTTAACCCATTAAGCGCCGCTATATGAACCACATTGAAAATACTTAAGTTTTCATGTGTTTTGATATTCAATGCACATCTCTAATCATATGTAGCTGAAATTTCGCAAAAATATTTATTAGGTTAGGAGATATGGTATGGTCCCAAAATGGGAGACTTGGCGTTTAATGGGGACAACATACATATCCCTGCCACTATGTTGATAATTGAATAATTTCTGGCTAAATCCAATTAGAAAGCCCTAAAATCGGTTTTATGTAATTAATATGGCTAGGTATTGGTACTTTATGTACATATTTAACATATTCAAGCTTTAAAATGTAGAACTTTTAAGTTTTCATGACATCCAAAGCTATACATTTTGGGCCCCCTTGCAACAAAAGCTGTGGAGGCCAGCCCCTTTCAATTTCTTGAACCGTTGCGGCCCTTAAGAACGTCTCGCCCCCCCCTCCCTCTGCCCGTACATCACTCTGTGTCTGGTTTTCATTCTTGTTGCATTTCTTCTTATACATTTTTGTACAAAACGGAACTTTTCCCACACATTTTACTACCTTTTAGCAAAAAGCCTTAGGATTTTCATACACAAGAAGAGAAGAGGTAGCTTTTTTCTATTAACCATGTAGGGGGATCGAGTAATGGTAAATGACAATGACATGAAGCACTATATAAAATGTATCTTATAAAATGGAACTAAGATATTTTTGAGCTCCCTGATGGTGTAATTGTGTTATTATAGGGAAGGGTTTTTTTGCAGTCAACATTTCGGTTGCTTCCCAACATGTTTGATGACATGATATATTCATAATCATAATGTTTTTAGAGATAAATGTCTAGCATGCTTCGCATTGAGGAATTATCAACGGTCATAGTTTCTCCGATTTCATCCAACAAATTACGATAAATGGTAAAAATGTAGAGTGAGACAGTTATCGCATTATCTGTGATCTAAACAATTTCGATTAAAGTTTTTTTTTCTCAACTATCTGAAAAGAATTTGGTGATTCACAAACAAGTGATACTGCACTCATCTTCTTGTTTCAAGCTAAAATATATTATTTTATAGTGTTTGAAACTTGTAGCAAAGTCAAAAGTTCTTACTACATTTTTGATTTCAAAAAAAAAAAAAAAAGATGAAGAAATTTCTCTATTGAAATTCAACCTTCCTAATTGAAGGGGGAGCACCCTCAAGGGAAAGGGGAGCATGGAGCTGACTGAGCTACAAAATATTTTTATGGAGGGGGAAGGAATAGTTTTAAAGGGAATTTGAACTCATTTTACGGAAATCTCTTTCCTGATCTGTAGAAATTCAGAGAGATGCGTCATCCTCCTTAGGGGCGATTGGCACCTCTATTTCTTCAGAACTTTCTTCCAAATGAATGGAATGTTACTTGTTTTGATAAAAGCACCTGCTCTTGAACTTGAACAACAAAAAAGTGTTTACAATGAGAAACTACAAAGGGGGCTGTGGGAAAAAAGGGGAGAGTTCATTCATGCAAAATGAGTGAAGACGATTTCTAATGGGCATAACTTGCTCTGCTAATCAGAACACGCCAAGTCTCCCATTTTGGGACTTCAGTAAATAAAGTCCTCTAAAACTCCTTTAAATTATTTTTCTTGGCCTCTGTTTGTTGTGATTTGAAAAATGGTCTATTGAGCTTCATATTCCATGTTCCTAATTCCCTGCATTTGCATTTATTATTTTTAGGGAATTTTTTCCCCGTGTAATGCAAAAACAAGAAATTTTCACAAAATTTAAAAATTTTTCAAAAAAGAACTTACATTCCAAACTTTTTTGAAAAAAATACCAGTAAAGTTTGGTTCTCTATCATTCATTTTAAAAAAATTCAAAATGATATCTTAATTACTTGATGAAGAAAAAAATCTTAATTGAAGGTTCCCAAAATGGGAGACTTGGCGCTTAATGGGTTAAGATGAATGATAAAATAACAATATGCCCTAGAGCTTAGCAGTTTGAAATAATGACTCTTCTTATTATTTTTTTAAATAAAAACTGATTACTCGAAATCATTCAATTTATCTTTTATTTTTTATTATCTATCCATTTGCTCAGTTCTACTGCTTTTGATGTATGTCATATATTAGCCAAAAAAAAAAAAAAATCGTCATATTGTTTGCCATCCAGTTCAATTAGATTTTTTAAACATTTTATTTTTTGTAGAATTTTATTAACTTATTTTAATCGTTTGTTCAAAACAAAGTTTCTCTTGAAACATTTAGTTAATAAAAAGATAAACTATGTAAGTTTTATTGCGTTGATTGCAGAGGAAACTTACAGAAAAACAATATTAAATACTTCAAAACACATGAAACCAGGAAACCTCTCTTCTTATGCTTTGCTTTTAATATCTGTTCATCAAAGATTGTTGTATTCATCAAATTTATCTTTTGGTATCCGAATCTCATTTTAAAGTGTTTTTTTTTATTTTTTTATTTTTTATTTAATGTAACCACCAAATTTATTCCTTTTCTGAAAAGTTAATCTGATCATTTTAAGAACTTTTGCTTGTCCTACTTAAGAAGTATTCAGTTTCCCTGAAATTCAAGAGTACTTCCTACCTATTTTTCCTTTTTTAAATATTTTTTATGCATTTTAAGCTTTTTTTTAAAAAAATAATGTCATATACTTGCCATTATTTTGCTACTGAGAAAAGGTTTCATGTTTTCCGCACTGCATGTCTTCAGACACTTTTTTCAACACGGACACTCGTCTTCTTGAAAACGCTTTGATGCAGTTTTTGGAAGTTTTTAAAACCTATCTGAGAAAGCTTCTTTGGCTAAACACACTTTAAAAACAAGTTTAAGAACACATTTAACGATATATTTTCCCCATATTCTTCCCACATCCACACATGACCTTTTTACTTCCTTTTTCAAAACATGAGGTATTTTTGTATTCTCAAAAAATTTTTACTCAAAAATCGAACTTAATTTCCATTTTACTCACCCCCGAATGAATATTGAGTTTTTTTCGACTCGACCACACGTGGATAAGTGACTAAGAACGTATAGACACGCGAATTATCGATAATGACAAATCCCGAGTTAATTACAACGAATTTTCTTGTGACGTCTGTATGTATGTATGTGCGTATGTGCAAATGTGCGTATGCATGTCGGATAACTCAAAAACGGTAAGTCCTGTGGGGTCTGGTTGTGCACTTCTCCTTTTGGTCTCATTCGGGTGTTTCTAAAGGGGTATTTTGCCCCTTTTTTTTTGGGGGGGGGAGGACTGGAATCATTGTTAATTTGATGTAAAATCAAGTGGTGTTATAATTTGTCGGACACTTGGCGATATATCGCCAGTCTTTTCGTTGGCAAGTTTTGTCACCAAATTGGCGACAAATTTGGCGATTTATTTTTAAATTTGTTTTAATTTGGCCACTGTTGGTGATGTTTAAAGAGTAAACTATTGAATCACGTTAAAATTGCCAATAATGGGGAAATGACATTAAATTAGAGTAAAAGGATGTCATGTGATGCACACATCAGCTCGTTTCAGATCACTTTGTAGCATATCTTTGGGACGTTTTTCTAGCACTTATAAAACAATCTTTTAATTATTCTAGTATGTTCTGTTGTTTTATTTACACCATTTTGACGGAGATGCTGACAACCGGCGGCACGCAATGTACGGTCTTCAACCACGACGGGCCATTTTTCTAAAGGCGTCTCCAGCATTAATTGACAGTGATTTACAGCAACAAAACTTCTAAAAGTGTAATATAGAGAAATTATATTGACTTGTGTTTTTAAAAGAAACAGTTGACATTATATTTATACGATAGAAAGTGATTTCATCGCAAATTTTCCCAATGTGTTCTCAAATGGACCCCATTTTGTGTGTGTATTCCCGAGTTTAAATTTAACAAATATCCTGAGCGGGACACATTCGTAACAGACTCGGAACACATTTTAGTATTTTTATTTTAACTAAGCACATTCCGAACACATTTTAGTACACATTCAGGCAAGGCAAATAGACTACCTTTTCTGAGTGAAAATGTTCCTGACGTGTCTCCAATGTGTGCTTGAAGTTTGCAATGTATATTTGATTTAACCTTTGAAGGTTCGTTTAAGCTAAGACATATAACATGACATTTACGAAGTTTTCAAAAAAAAAAAAAAAATAATTTTTTAAACAATAACTTACTTTGTTACTCTTAAGATTCTGATGCTCTGAAAAAAATGAATATGTAACACGTATTGATGTTATTTATAATATCTCAAGTAATAGCATGCGTCATTAAGAGAAATTTAGTTTCCTCATTAAAATAAACTTGAGTTAATTTTAGCCGGGGACACGTAGATCCCATAATGAACCTTAAATTGATTAAAATTCTGAGTTGGGAAAAGGATGACTTTACGGAAAGCACTGAAAAGCGAAGTGGACACTTCGAGTTTGATAGTTTTTTAGTGAAAAATTTACAATTATTCCATGCATTTACACTTGATTGAGAGCAACGATTCCTTCACGACGTTTGCTCAAGAGAATAGTGTAAATGATGCTATGCGAGGAAAAATAGTATTTTCCCTACCTCCATAGCACTTACGAAATATGTATTAGTAAATTTCATTGCAATTTTATCAAAAAAAAAAAAACTTTTTTAGTGTGCGAGAAGCTTTTTTTTGTGACTTCTTCGTATTAAAATATACTAGTCTACCTTTGCACGGTTGTGTGGTTTTGTTAATTTGCAATTTCCCTCTAAATAACCAAGTAGAATGTTTTTCACGAATTCCCAAACTAAAAGTAATTTTGTCAAAAATGGGAAATTTGTAACAAGCTGAAAAAAAAAACAACGGCATGGGTTGATTCGCTCAAAAAGTCATATTTTGATGCTAATAATTTGTTACTTGACTAATTGCTGAATATTAAAAAAAATCTTTAATGTGAAGCATAACGTAAAAAATAATATTTCAAAACGCTTATAAATTTTTATTTCTCGTTTTAAATATTTTCTCGTTTCAGATATACCCCCTCCCCAGATTTTAAGAAAACGTCTATAGATTGTTACGTTCTATTCCAAAAAAGAAAAAATGCATTTATTGCAAAGAGGTTGAGTTCCCCCTCCCCTTTTTTTGTCTAAACGTAGTTAACTAATAATCAGATTTTTTTCATAAAATCTTCGAATGAAAGAACAAAGTTAAAAGTTATTTCAACTCAAAAATAATATATTAAAATAAAATAGTTAGGACACTTTAATCTTGATTTAATGATGTGATTTCAAGTAATAAAAATTTAGTAGTTCAATAAAAAACACTTTTCCCGATGGCGTTAAAGAATTACAAAATAAAGCTATAATAAAGACAGACTTAAAAAAGTATATTATTTCGTTACAAAGTAGGCAATGAAAACCATTTAGCAAAAAAATAAGAGAGAGAGAGAGAGAGAGAGAGAAAGAGAGAAAGAAACATCTTATTTTACATCAATTTTACTTTTATTATTTTGTCATTCATGGTTTTTCTATTTTAATTTTGGAAAGGAATATTAAGAAAAATATGGAAAAGAAAGGTGACTTTTTTTGAAAGTAATATCATCAAGTTAAGTTTTTCAGGAAACATTTGATATCCAATATTAATCTTTCAAACACATTTTTTCCATGCACCAGCCTGAAAATGTGTTTTCATTTATTGTCTACGATTTTTTATTACATTAACAGCCCTTCAAAACCTCTTATCTTTATTTTAATTTTTTTTAATGTCTGATTTGTTAGTGAGTAACTTTTACATTTGCTTCTTTCGATTATTAGTTTTTTTTTCTTTTTTAATCAGAAAAGATCCAATCTCAAATACGATATCTAGTGAAATATAAATAGGATGTTCATGCTGATGCATAAAGATTAAAAAATGCCCAATCTGTACGTAAAATATAGTATGTACTTCTTAAGTTTTTATAGTAAACAGATTTAAATATCATTTGCGACAGTGGAGGAGGATGGCTTCTCTCAATATATGAGCACTAAAAGGAAGAGCCTTCGAAAACTATGCGCTGATCCAAAGCTTCGTTCTAGAGAAAGTGAACCCAACTGAGGTTTGATATGTATAGTAGGCCTTCATCTAAGGTTATACGAAGATCTTAACATAAAGGTACTACCCTAGTAATTTTAATTAATTTTTTAGTTGATATCACGGTTTTGTACATGACATCCGTGAGAAGTCATTCCGTTTCTCTCACTCCTCTAAACCGTAAGGGGCCGAAGAAAAGCGGCCGAACATACACTGTAAAAAATAATCCGAAACGTTACTGAATATTTCAATGTAACGTTAAAGGATTTCAATTGGTTTTTATCCACTTCCTAAAAAAATCAAGTATCATTGTCAAAATGTTTCTTGAATTGCTACAAGTTGCACGTATGCAGACTTCTCACAGTTGTAAAAAATATGTTTAACTCCCAGTTTAAAGAATGAGCGTATTTATAAGGTGTATCGGCTGCAGTTCTTTCATGGCCCGTTCATGCTGGTTAAGTTCTCAAAGGGAGTGAATAAGTATGGGATACGTTGTTTTACATGAATTGCAGACGAGAAAAATTCTCGTTACTTGCTTGAAATTCTGGCTTAGCTTTGGCCTTGTGTACAGTACTGCTTATGAAACTTTCTTAATAAATCAGGAAGTTGCCAATCTATCATATTATATCTATGTTTACTCTAATTTTATAGACACGACTGGCTTTAAACTCGAATATTTTTGAATTTTTCAGGAAGGTGACTGAATATTAGCAGAAAACTTTGCTGGTTTTTGCAAGGTATGTTTCTGGCAGAAATTGGGCACATCAGTTTCCCATTATTTTCCAGGAACGTTTCTGAATCGTTTTTAGTGTATATGGGGAAAAACTTTAGCATTATCCACTTTCACCCACAGCAGGTGGCCCGGAGTCACTGCTGGTGGCAGACGGGGGTCGGGGAGTAAAACGAGCAGGGAGCAAACCCCCTAGTATGTTACAAAAAGTGTTGTCTTTTATTTCTTTATCACCATCTTGCTTTTACATAGTTGATATTAAACTACACAAAGACACATGGATATTTTTAAATCGTATGTAACATAACCAATAGAAAAGCTATTTATTAATTTTTTTGCTGAAAACTTTTGAAAATAAAAGTGGTAATAATAATAATAGTAATAATACTATTTAATAATAATAATAATAATAATAATAATAATAATAATATTTAATAATAATGATATAATAACAATATTATTATTATTATTATTATTATTTAATAATAATGATATAATAATAATGATAATAATAATAATATTTAATAATAGTAATGATAATAATGCCAACAGGAAAGCAAAAACTTTTTTTCCGATTATGAGTGTGAAAATGAAACGTTAACTACATATTACTTATAAGATAAATATGTTTACAATAAATGTGCGAAAGAATATGTTTGCTATTTTTTTCGCAGCTTGTTTTCCTTTTAGATTTATAGTGACTAACAGAGCTCGAAATCACATTGAAGTTTGCTAACATACCTTCAAAAAAGAAAAAAAATCTCTAAATGTAACCGAACTTTTTATTGCCAATTTAAAGAAAATATCCATTTTAAAGAATTAGCTTAACCATCTCCTTCACGACTTACCCGCTTAACTTTTTTTTCTCTTCTTCAGACACATTTTTATCGAGTGTATTTCTCCTCCTTTTTAGCCAAGACTAAAAATTTTGATCGTCTCTGTATTCCTGTCTCGATCCCCGCTCTAAACGTGACGATGAAACTTTAGTGAAAGGGACGGTATTGATTTCCCCTATTTAGTTCCCAACTTTCGGGTAAAATGTGTTTGAGAATTTTGTTTCATGTGGTTTATATGCGGTCGGATGGGTCTTTTAGAACATGTTTTGTTCTTTCTAAACCTTTCGAAGGAAAAAAAGATTGTGTTATTCTTTTGGAGCACATGTTCGATTGTTTTTACGCAATTTCTTCCAATTTGGGAAGGATAGCGTTTCAAACAACTCGTAGTGCTGACAAAAGATAAAAAGATATATGATACATTCATATCGAAGTATATGTGAATTTGGAAATTCTGTGTTTTGGTTCATGCTATAAATTGTGTAAAAAGGCGAATTATCTGCAGTTTGATTTAACTCTTTATTTTTAATTGATAAAAATATAAAAACGAATTTAATTTATCGTAACCAAATTGGAGCATTTAAACAAAAATGTGAATAAAAAAATAGTGTATGCCTGAAAAATTATAACGGACATTTGCGTTATAAATTGATGTAGTGAGAAGCGAAGAGATGTAAGTGGATATTTTCAAGTTTTTATTAAAACGCGTTTAAATTTCCGGTCCTAGGTAGGCTTTTATTGAAAAGTTTTCTAAATCATGCCTTATATCAGCACCTACCAGAACAGCTAGTACTTTCTCTTGCTCCAAAGCACATGTGAGGTTTACCTACCCTTTGTACTACACTGTAAAAAAATTCCAACACGTTACTGAGTATTTCCGTGTAACGTTTCGGGATTTCAATGGTTTTTATCCACCTTTTGGAAAATTAAATATCATTGTCAGAAAGTTTCTTGAATTGCTAAAAACTGCACGAATGCAGACTTATCACTGTTGTGAAAAATATTTTTTGCTCCCAGTTTAAAGATTATCTGAGCGTATTTATAAAGTGTATCGGCACGATGTCTGCAACGGCCCGTACATGCTGGTTAAGCTCCCAAGAGAAGTGAATAAGAAGGGACTGCGTTGCTTTGCAAGAATCGTAGGCGAGTAAAATTCTCGAGTCTTACTTGCAATTCTTGCATAGCTTTGGCCATGTTTGCAATACTGCTTATGGAACTTTCTTAATAACTCAGGAAGTTGCTAAGTTATTATATTATACCTACTTATGTTTACTCTAAAGTTCCAGAGACACAACTGGGTTCAAATGAGAAGATTTCGGAATTTTTCAAGAAGCATCCTTGATAATTTCAGGAAAGTTATTGAATAATAGTGGAAAATGTTCTTGGTTTTTGCTAGGCGTGTTACTGGCTGAAATTGGGCACATCAGCTGCACATTATTTTCCAGGAACGTTTCTAAATCGTTTTTACAGTGTAGTTATCTCCATGTTTTTTATTTTGACACTATATCCCTATGCTTTTCACTGCACCCGTTGTAAGGTTATATATTTTTTTTTCAGCTACAAAAATTAACGATGCATATTTTTCCACGAGAAATAATGTACTTTATTCATTTATGAACCGATTAATGCATGTAGCATTTCATTTAAAGAGTAAAATACATAAACAACTCCTCTTATTTTTCTGCAGGTTAGTTTTGGCCTGCACCGTTTTTAGTAATCTATGCTTTAAGTTTTTATTTTATTGTCTGCGATGAAATCCGCAACACGTAAAAAAAAATATTATCACTCATTTTTTTTTTTTTTAAGTTGATTCTTAATACAATATAAAAACGATTCAGAAACGTTCTTGGAAAATAACGGGCAGCTGATGTGCCTAATCTATGCCAGTAACATAGCTTAAAAAGAACAGAAATGTGTTTTACTAAATGTAAGTAATCTTCCTGAAATTATCCTGGAATCTTTCGGAAGAATTCGGTTATCTCCCTGGTTAACGTCAGTCGAAAGAGAACTTACGTAGGTTTCAATAAATAGGTTTCATATAGGAGCCTTCTTGAGCTCCAGAGGCATTATTGCAACTAGGACAACGCTAAGATAGAATTGCAGGCACCTCTATTGTTTGCAATTTTGCAGAACCCAGAGACTTCTTCGCTCCAATTGGGAGTGTACTTAGTCCAACCGTATCTGAACTGAAACTGATACACTTAATATATACGCAGTGTTAATCTTTAAACTGGGGGCTAAAAGTATTTTTCACAACAGTGATAAGTGAACATTTGTGCAACTTGAAGATTTTCAGGGAACTTTTTGACAATGATACATGATTTTCTCAGCAAGTGGATAAATACCATTGAAATCCCGAAACGTTACACTAAAATAATCAGTAACGTTCGGGAATATTTTTACAGTGTACTTAGATACATCAAGGTTGCTTATATTTAAATATGTACAAGTTAACTGTCAAAGTTTAAAGCTTCTACTTTAAAGTTCAAACATATAAATACAAATGTTGCACTTTCACCAATGGGTTGAGTAATATACGTACATATACATTGATTGAAAAATACTCCTGCTTTCGTATTCTCCAGCATTGCAAGCTAACACGGAAGATTTAAATTTAAAATCATTCAGAAAAGTCTTATTCTTTAGATATAAATTCGTTTTATGAGCTCTCTTTGATAAACTTGCATCTTCTTGGAAGTGAAGTCATCTTGAGATTTTAATAGCTGAAATAAATCAATATAATATCAAAACGACGAATCATGCAAGAAATAACTTTTCCTTTTTTGTCACAGCAGCTGCAAAGTTTGATGATAGGAATTTGACGGATCAGTGAATTCCATAACATGTTTTTCTTTTTCACTTTTATTCCAGCTTTTTTTATTTTTCTTAATTGACTGTTTGCTATGTTTGCTATACTCTTGAATTGAGAAAAAAAATGTTTTACTATACACTTCAGCGAAAATTGACTTATTTATTAACATACTTTTGTAATGAAATTTTAAAATGTACACTTTAAAAATGAGTTTGTTCCACTCCCTGTTCGAAATAAATATCTCGTTTTCTGAATTTTATAGCAAAAAAAAATGTTATTGATGAATTATTAGAAGTTTTCATATTGACCGCCATTAATGATGCATAATGATGCACGCATAGTCTCTGCATATTGATTTAATTGACTTAATAAATCCAAAAAATGAAGAATAGGTTTTTGAATTCGTTAAAGGGTCCAGGACATAAAAATCGTCAAATTTTAAAAAATGTTTTTTTTCCTTTTTATTCAGTCAGAAACTTTTAAGTTTTTTTCTGCTTAAAATGACGTTTGAATCTTGTTTCTATCTCAGTAAAATGAAAAGTAATAATTATTTAATTTAATGCATTGAATTTATATTAATGTTCACTTTAAAACTTTAAACGCGTTTTTCCGCATGATGCAATTTTTCCCAATTTTTTGCATTCAAACTCTTATAAGTCAAAAACTGATAAAGAAAAATTAATTAAATTTGAAACATATCTTTTTATATCAGTTTGCTTTAAACTTAATGCTGCGAATTTATTTAAAAAAAAGTGTACTTAAAAAAATGTGATTAAAAAAAAGTATTTTAGAATTTTTCAAAATTTTACTTCAAATATTTCTTTTTTTTTATTGAATTATTTTTTTTTAATTGCTGAAAAAAATAAAATTCAAATATTTCGGCATAGTTAAAGAAAAAAAAAAGTTTGAAAATTGAGCAAGAATAGTTTGAGTTTTAGCAATTTAAAGCAACCGTATTATTGAAAAAAATAATAATAAATTTAACTTAAACGTTCTTCTTTCTTTTTTATATTTGTGTCATAATTTTGCTTATTAAAAAGATGGTGAATCAGTGCAAACATTTTTAAAACTCTAATCTGTTTAATATAATTTTTTTCATAATGTGTCCCAGACCCCTTTAAGTTTATTAATTTAATTTTTGGTGGATTTAAGTGCCAAAACCAGCAGTGACATTTTTAGAAAATGTTTCAGTCTGTAGTAAATGTTCAGTCTGTGTCCAATTCAACCGGTAACATACGTAGTTGAACAAAATTTGGTATAAAAAGTGTCCTGAATTGTAACGCTAACTAGTTTTTGACCCGAATTTCTTCAGTAAAAAAGGCGTTTGTTTTGAGCTTCTATAGTTCAAGAGTGTGTAGAGAGCATCCTAGGATTATTTTACTGTAAGTAAAGACTTTTGCGGAATGAATAACTTTAAGTCACTCATGCTTCCATAGAAACATTTTAATCTGATATGACACTAACAAACTAAAAAAAATTAATAAGTTTTTTTTTTTTTTTCAGTTTTAGAATAAAAGTTAAAGTTTATCTCATTTATGCTGCTTTATAAATAATAAGATGATGCTTGTTTATGTGTAGAATAGTGAAAAAAAATGAAACTCTGAGATTTCGTTTTCTTTTTCTTTTTTTTTGCTTTTATTTGATCTCGAATCAGAAGCTATAAGAAAAAGCGTAAAGAGAAACATTGTGTCAACCATTCTGCTATGGTTCATATTGCAAACAAGACAGAGGTACAAAAAATGCAGTGCTTTCTTCAGAACCACAACAATAACTTTTGTGAAATCGAAAATACGCAGCTTCAAAGAGAAGTATACGTTTTTTTCAGCTGCCGAATAGGTATGTTTAAAAATAAAACAGAAATAAATTTTTTTCATCAAATACAGGTTTTTTTTTTCTCTGTGTGTATGTGTTATTCGTGTTTTACAAACAATGGTACTTTATTCACTCCTGTCTCTCTTTTAATTTGTATAAGGGGTGAGAAAACAAATACGTCAGTCAGGCATACGATATTCCTAGAAATAAATTCCAAATTTATCTTATTTTTTACTAGTGGTACTCGCACAGCTTTGCCCGTACTAGAAGATTAAAAAATCATTTGGTTCGCTTGTATATTTACAAATAATGGCTGAAGAATTTCTCGCTGGCTTTTTCTATGGCTTTTTGCTCGCCCATGATACGCTTCACATTATGTTAATTTGGTAATTTACTAGTTCACGTAGTGATAATTTGGTAGGTGCTACAAACAAATTTTGTGCAAAATATTATGAAAATCGCCAGAACGGTTTAGGCGTTGTGCGCGTCCCAGAGATCCAGACATCCAGACAGAGACCCCATTATCCAGACTGAGAGACTTTGAACTTTATTATTAGTAAAGACTATCGTACTAATGCAATATCTTGATGTCCACCGTTTACAAACCTATGATAAAATTCATTTATTTACTTGTTTTGTATAACTCTTTTTATTTTTAGATTTTTCTAGAAACCGAGTAGATTGTTTATGTTTAACTACTAGGAAACTTTTCTGTGAACACTGCCAGTAACAATCCAGATGTCACGTAAGTAAATATATGTAATTTAAGTTAAATAAGCATGTGAATAAATAAACTACTGGCCATTAATCCCGCTACGTCATGCAAGCAAATAAACAGTTTATTTATTATTATTTTTTGAAGAAATATATTTTACTATAAATGACAAGGGTTTAAATTTTCAAGGAGCTTGGCAATATTCATCCAGCGAAAAATCAGTAAGCGGAACAACCACCTATCGAATAACAGAGCTTAAGAAAGTAAAACCTGATCAGTGATCACATCTAGATTCACCACGATACTACGATTTCTCGGAAATAGCGAATATCTTAGCTTATCATTGATCATAAGTTTTGTATTGATGAGAAAGAAGATGAAAATGGTGTTCTGGTCAGCAGTAAAAAATTTAATGCTCTAAAGAAGCTCGTACAGAACCGCCAACATGTGATCGAGCACTATCGTTCTAAAACATAGCGTTTCACAGAACTAGAAGAATAGGTGGAAATGCCACTGCTTGTGATCAGTACAGAGCCGCCAACATGTGATCGGGCATTATCATACTGAAACTTAGCGTTTCACAGGACAAGAAGAATGGGTAGAAATGCAACTACTTGTGCTGAATATAGAACCGCCAACATGTGATCGGGCATTATCGTGCTAAAACATAGCGTTTCACAGGACTAGAAGAATGGGTAGAAATGCTACTGCTTGTGCTCAGTACAGAACCGCCAACATGTGATCGGACATTATCGTGCTATAACATAGCTTTTTACAGGACTAGAAGAATGGGTAGAAATGCAACTACTTGTGTTCAGTACAGAATCGCGAACATGTGATCGAGCATTATCGTGCCAAAACATAGCGTTTCACACGGCTAGAAGAACTGGTAGAAATGCAGCTACTTGTGCTCAAAATGTCATCAATGTGACAATGCCAGCAAGAGGTGACCACACTTTGTCCAGTAACATCTCGAACGCTCATTTTATGGGTCAGTGTGAGGTCGTCAAAGATGCAATTATCATATTGTTGAAAACATGGCAGGCATTTCGTCACCTCAGAGCATCAGCAGGACATCTCAGTGTTATTTCTGGGATTCACTGGGATGTCTTACTGTTGCGTTAAGGTGACGATTTATCTGCAAAGATGACGTCACACAATTCCTGCGTTCATATACGTCGTTGATCACACCATTAAAGGTACTTATGTCTGTGATGTAGGATCAAAAGTAACCGAAGCCAACAAAAATCACCGAGATGACAGTCCATGCTGCGACAACTGTTGTCGAAACTTGTACTTCAAAAAGGCCCAGTAACAGATCAGACTTGAATCGTATCTGAAATGTATTGGCATTATAAAGGAACCAACGCAGCTATTAGAAATTTCTAATGCAGATAAACTTAGGGCATCTGTTTCTTGGGAAACTAAACAAATGATCCAAGTACAATATCAAAGATCCCTCTAGATTTCATGTTGAGAAGGTTACAAGAGGTCGCAGACCGTAGATGAAGTGCACTGTAAAAAAATTCCGAAACGTTACTGGTTATTTCCGTGGAACCTTTCGGGATTCAAGAGGTTTCCACCTATTTCCCCGTAAAATCAAGTATTTTCGCAAAAATGTTTCCTGAATTGCTAAAAGATGCACGGTTGCAGACTTCTCACTGGTGTGAAAGATATTTTTTGCTACCAGTTTAAAGATTGACTGCGTGTGTTTATTAAGTGTATAGGCTTTAACTTAGTTACGGCCCGTCCTGATTGACTAAGTTCTCAATGGGGGCAAATATGTCACTGGATAGCTGCAGTCTTGCGAGGCAAGGAATATGCTTGGTTCTTGCTCGCAATTTTCGTGTAGCTTTGGCCATGGTTGCTCCAATGCTTCCTTAGTAAGTCAAGAAAGTTCAAATCAAATAATTTAATTTTTTAGAAGGTTCACGACTAACTTTAACAGGAGAGATTTTCCAATATTTCAGAAAGGTTGCTGACTTTTATCGGAAAGCATTTCTGGTTTTTGCAAGATATGTTACTGATTGAAACTGGGCACATCAAATGCCTATTATTTTCCAGGAACGTTTCTGAATCGTTTTTACAGTGTGTCGCAGATTTTGGGATTAAAACCTCTTTAAAAGGCCTGGGTTTTAACAATATTGCCGACCCTAATATAGTAGTTTATATGCAAGTAAGGACTTATGAACCCAGTCCAAATGGTGTATTCTGGCTGCTCACAGAGCGTAGAGGTAGTTATAATTACAACTATGTTTTAAGCAATTGCTTTAGTGTTTATTTTTTTGAAATCTGTAACCGTAATATTATGTTTTCCCAAGATGGGTAAAAATGGATAGCTTTAATAATGCCCGAAAATTGTCACAGAATTACTTAGAGTGAATGCAGCTTCCGTTACTGCCTCTGAAAATATTATTTTAAATTTAGTCAACGTTGGAATGCATTGCAATTGTATACCTAGGCTGCTTTTAATCTCAGATAGAGTTTCCAATTTGTAAATGCATTTTGTTTTCATTGTACTTTGTGTATGGTCCTTTACCAAAACTAAAGTTACGTAATTTTAAAGAAGATTTTTTTTCCATATCGGATGACATCTTTCTTTCTTTCCGAGAATGTACTGTAGCCGAATGTATAAGAGTGTTTCTTTTTTTTTTTTTTTTTTCCTCTATGTTTGCACCATTCACAGTGCTGTTCTTGAGAAAGTTCCTTCTCCACTCTAATGCGTGTTTACTTTAGCGTCGAGCAAACATCATAATATCTGCAAATTTATTACAAAATTACCTATGATCCACTGTGTTCATTTTTTTTCTTACTACGTTAGTCGTACTAAAATCATTTTCATGGTTTAAACTATGTTCGAATGTAAGTGACACAAAAAATGAAATGCTCAAAAAGGTGTTTAAAAATCATTACTGGAAAACAAAGTCTCGCGGGCAAATGATATTCCACACAATATTTTACCTTCTTGAGCAGCTTTAATTAGTAACTTATGGGCATAAAACTTTTTCTCCTAATAAGAAATGGTTTCTTGTAAAAAAATAAAAAATACACCTTTATTGATATTCATTTTTTTTGTGTGTGTTACCTTCTTTTTAATATTGCTCAATAAATGGTGCATTTTCTAAATTTTAATACTCACTCTGCTCTTTCTATCGCTATTTATAGATTTATTTTTTCATTATTACATAATTTCTAACGATAAACGGTCAACTATTTCTTTATTTACTTTGTTTTTATACCAAATGTTTTGTTTTGTTATTTTCTTTTTAAATTTATGCATCACAACCTTGCATTTATTTTTCGCATTCGAAATGTAACTTATATAACGACTATGAACTCAGTATATTATTTTTGTATAAGATTCACTGAAACAGAAATTACTCTGTGCAGAAAATTATTATTTTTTTTTTCTGTTCTTCAAGTGAACACTGTAAAAACGATTCAGAAACGTTTCTGGAAAATATTAGGCAGCTGATGTGTCCAATTTCAGAGAGTAACATATCTCGCAAAAACCAGGAATGTTTTCCGCTAAAACTCAGTAACCTTCTTGAAATTATCCTGAGAGATCTATTCTGAAAATATAGTGCAAGACGACAAATGAGTACATATTTATGTTCATGATTCTCAGGCAGAATATACAGGAAACATACTTTATCGAAAGAACATATTTTTACTTTCTACAGTGCTATGAATATCACAGAAGAAAATGCAAACGGCTTTTTATTTAAAAATAATTTTAGCTCTTTTACGCCGCAGAAATATTCAAAGTATTTCATATAGTTTTATTTCGGAGGTCAACCCGAAAAAAAAATGAAATTGCTCATGACTACAAATGACTACAATCTTTAAAACAAAACAAACAAATGTAAAACAAAGTAAATGTATTTTGGAACAAAACTAAAAGAACACATTTAAAACGGGAATACAATTGACATTTAAATTTGTTGCGTGAAAATTTTAATTCATTTTTTTTTTTGTAATTTTTTGTTAATTTATGCTTGGTTCTCTCTATGTAAGACCTGGTACGTTCCACAATTTTGTTTGAAATTTTCTTTTTCCACTTTGTCATCAACATCCCTTGACATCAGCATCAACTATTAAAATTACGATTAACTAGAGTAAATCTTAAAGAGATGCTCACACTCTCTGAACAACGAATATATGTAAAACAATAAACATTTCTTAAACTATGACAAAAACAGTTACATTCAAATTATAAAATGAATATTCCAATTGGTTTCATAATCAAGTAAAGTAAATCACTTGAGCTTTAAAAGTATGATGTTGTGATGCAAAATTGCCTATTATTGCTGTGGTATTTTAAATCTCAATCTATTCCAGAAAATGCATTGAAATAACTCTAGTTAGGTTGTCTCCTCAGAAATTGAATAACTTTAAGATTAATGGCAAAAGTAGGCATGCCCAAAATGAACGCGTGGAACGCCAGGGTAAGTGTAATTTATGGGGATAGAAGGAAGAACGCTTCATTAGCTTTAATCAAATACTAGTTAGAACAATGGTGATTTGTCATTATAATGTTTAAATTTGAGCTGCACGTGCTCGTTTTATGCTTTATTATTGAACGGACATCTTTTGAACATCGAGCACAGCATTAAATGCGTTTTGTTTTCTCTTAAAATTTTTAAAAATTGATTCAGATGATGCGGATAAACTGAATGCCTCATATAGTGTCAGCAATGTAAAGATCTAAGAATTCTGAATTAGCCACTGGCTACCAAAGTCGTGAAAAACTGTAGCCGCTTTTGCGCTTTTGATAGCCCTTTTTTCAACAAGTAAGCCGCATTGAAAAAAAAAAATCATCAAAGTACCTCAAAAAACAAAAAACAAAATAGACTATTCGCTATTACATCAGATTAACAAAACATTAAAAGATTATGATTCTCTACAAAAGCAGCAAACAAAATTTTACTGGATATATTTTTTAATATGAAGATAAAAGAATACACCAAAAGGAAATGTTGTATACCATTAAAGAAAATACAAATGTAGACAGTTCTACTCAAATGATGGCAAATATGAGAGCTCATACAGGCTTTGGTTCATTTATTAGTCAAAAATTTTCCGTCACCAGATGCAAATTTTTTTCAGGGAATTTGGAATTGTAAAAGGCCGTAAATGCAAAATCTAACACTTTACCAAAATAATAATAATAATATTAATTTTAAAAAAATCACGATCTTAAAACGGACCTTTTTAAAATACAAGTAGATGTAAAAACGTCAGGAATCATTACTTTTCTTGTTTTAATTAAAAATATTCGATCTGAAATGAACGACGGAAAAAAAAAACACTATTTGTACAAAATCCAGGTAATGCTTTCTAGAGACTCAAGAGAAGGACTCAAATAGGATTAGACGCTTGTTGTCGTCAGGCAATATTATTTTTAACCAAAACGAAACATGACTACCGCTTTTGGCGACTGGAACTTATTTCTAACTTGGCCATTTTGAATGGAATGATAGTTGCCTGTTGGCGACTGGCGAACTCTAATCTAGAGCTTTACAACATTGGCACTACTGTTTGAGTGAAGAAAGTGTATTTCCTGTTCTCTGAACAGGAGAAAACATAAATAATCTTTCTTTTTGTAAAACATGACTTTTTTCTACACACGTATAAACTTTTAGGACTGAAATGTTAAACAGTGCTCAGAAAAAAAGTTAATGCCGTTTCGTTTTATTATTCAAGATAGATTTAAATATTAGTTCTTTAGTTTTCTTTAAAGTTTTACCTACCATCCTCATATGTTTTAATGTGTTGAACAAAATTGAATTTTACAGAGAAAATGTGTATCCTCTACTGAAAGAAATATTTCAGAAAAAAACTTAAAGTATCTTGCCATATTTCATCCTATGCCCGCTATGGGGTATGATTGATTTTTAACACTGCGGGAAGTTTTCAAATAAACTCCGTCTGTTCCATTTATTTGAAACTGTAATGCACTTGAAGAAATGAAAGAGGGAAAACATTATTTGACTTCAAAAGTGCTGAATACAGATCACTATTGTTTGAATAATGCTTGAAGATTTTTTTTTCTTTTAAATGATGTTTCTGCAAATATTAAGTATGATGAGCTTCAACATAAGTTAAATAACTTGCATTATGCATATCAACAATATTTAGCAAGAATTTTACAGACATTTGCTAAACATTGATTTAGAGAATTTAAAGGATACAGATTTTAAAATTGAAGTAACGAAAATCTAGTTTCGAAAAAAATCCTAACTTAATTAATTGCTTAGATTAAAGTTCTTATGTAGTAATATCTTCATTTCTTTCTTTCTTTTTTTTTTTTTTACTTCCTTTTTACAAAAAATGAAGTATTGTATTCACGAAAGAATTTTCAATCAAAAATCGACCTTAATTTCCGTTTTACTCCCCACCCCCCGAATTAATGTTGAGTTTTTTTTTTTTTCGACTTAAACACACGTGGATAAGTGCCTAAGAACGTATAAACTCGCGAAATATCTATTTTGACGATTCCCGAGTTAATTACAACGAGTTTTCTCGTGACGTCTGTATGTGCGTATGTATGTCGCATAACTCAAGAACGGTATGTCCTAGAAAGTTGAAATTTTGTACGTACACTCTTAGTGAGGTCTAGTTGTGCACCTCCCCTTTTGGTTGCATTCGGGTGTTTCTTAAGGGGTCTTTTTCACCTTTTTTGGGGGAAATAATTGTTAATTTTGATGTAAACTCAAGTGGTGTTATAATTTCGCGGACACTTGCGATATATCGCCAGTATTTTGGTCGCCAAGTTTTGTCGCCAACTTGATGCCAAATTTGGCTGTTTTTTTTTTTTTTTTTTTGATCTGGTTTCAATTTGGCCATTGTCATTTATATTTAAAGAATAAACAATTGAATCACATTAAAAATGTCAATAATGGGGAAATGACATTAAATTGGAGTAAAAAGAAGTCATGTGATGCAGACATCAGCTCGTTTTTTTTTCTTTTTTTTGTAATTCAATATAATTAAATTCAATAATAATTAAACAAACCAAATTCTAGAAAACCGGCCAAGCTTAAAATATGGGATGAATAAAAATGATATTTATGCTCTTTTACGCCTATCACGTCATTTTTGCTTACATATCAAAATAATAACTTCAGAATTAAATAGCAGAGATAATACATTTTTGAGATAGTCAAGTTTGAGATAAAAAGGTTAGATCACACACATATAGAAAGGGAGTGGGCTAGAGATATAGAAAGAAAGAGAGAGCGAAATAGTGTACATGTATATTTAAGGAGTGTCCATGACTAACAGTTTAAAAAGTTAATTGAATGTTTTACGCTTAAAGCTGTGGTTGTATTATTTCTTCATATTTGTTTTTTATTTTCCTCTTTACTTAAAAAAATGTTAATAACCATCACACATTTAATCATATTTTTCTCATAAGGAAAGTGGACTAATATTTTAGATTAAGCAGTACCGAATTGAGTTAAATGAAAACAAAAAAAAAAAAATAATAATTTGAATTTCGACATCTTGAATTCAAATTATGTTTTTCGCAATCACGAGTGTGTGGTGGGGGGGGGGGGAATATGTGTGTTTGTGTCTGTGTGCAGGCATGAAAGTGTGGGTAGTTTTGTGTGTGTGTGTGTGTGTGTGTGTGTAGGTTTTTGTGTGTGTATATGTGTAAGTGTCTGTATGTATGTGTGTTTGTGTGTGTGTGTGTGTGTAGTTGTGTATGTATGCGCGTGTGTGTAGGACATGGATGCAACCTGGAGACGGCTTTCGCTATAGGAGCAGCAGCGTGAGGAGCCCGCCTGTCCACGGTGATGGTGCAGAGGGTGGCGGTGGGAAAAATCAGCTAACATCAAAAACAGTCAAATGAAAGCAATAAGCAATCGTGATTGCTCAATAATTAAGTGTATACTGTCAAGAAATACTCGTAAATAGTCGTTTTAATGCTACAGTGGAGCCCCTTCGTAAGAATTAAAAAAAAATTAATTTAATCACGCATATTAAAGCTGAAAGTCCTCGATATGTATAGCACCAAATTGATCGGAATGGGAGATAATTAAAGATAACGTCGTACAAAAACAATCAGCAAATATGAATAATGGAAGTCCGTTGAATAAAAAAAAGTGACTTCCCCTCCCCCTCTGATGTAAAATGAATTGTATAAAATAAGTACACACCTTTTCCAAAAAAAAAAACAAAAAACTTATTAAAGTTTCTTTGGATTTTAAAACATTTCGTCCAATCATTAAATTAGATTTACAGTTGCTTTAAAACTCTACTTAGCGAGTGAAGCGGTTCTTACTGCAGTTTAAAATATTTCGCCAAATAAAAAAACAAAAAAAGACATCAAATATAATATCTTTCAAATGTCAAAATAGTTCTGCAACTCTGTTATTTATCGCCAAACTCGCCCAGCAACCACGCTCTCATAATCCATCCGTCTAACGAAATAAAAAAAAAAACATGCAGTAGAACATTTAAAATTCGTCAGAAAAAAAGAAGAAAATGTTTTACATTTCAATCGGATAAAAACAAATCAAAAGTTTCTTTTGTTAGAAAACACAGTTGCTTTAAAGCAATAATCCTAGACTGAACTGCTCAGCGTCTAACGCGTCAAGCGACCACGCTAAAGGAACCCAGCCCTTTTGAAAGTGAAGCGGATGTTTTTTCTTTGGCAAAGAAAAATGTAAACTATATCACTCATTATCCAAAATCTCGAGGCAATGGCCCTCAATCCTTCCATGATTATTAACTATGGACACGTAAACAACAATAGTAGTGTCATATAAGTTAAAGGCAACAATTTTCAACTTAATTAAAAATATGGCCATTTTTATAGTAATGAATGGACTTTAAAAGTCACTCCCCCGCAATCATTCCGTCAAAACGCATAAACTTGAATTGGTCAACCGAGAGCATGAAAAATTACTTAAATTAACAGTCTCTTATTGTTACTTCTGTATCACGAAAGTATTCGTCCGTTAAAAGATTGAATTGTTACACAATTTCACAGAAATATCAGTTTTGTTCTAAAAAGTCCAAAAACTTGGTTCAGAAAAGTGTCATTTCATCACGAAGCAGAAAATAGCACAAACATTGAGGAAAAAGAAATATATATTTTTTCTCCGACTTGTTTTTCATATTTTAAAAATGAAGCGGAGAGAAAAAAAAAAGTCAGCTGAAATGAAAATGATTTCACTGTAATGGTTTAAACCTTAAAAATAAATAAAAAATAAATAAAATAAAAAAAACCTGTCTTTCTGTTACACATGGAATTGCTCTGAACTAAATGGCATTATTTTCTCTATTGTAATTAAAATAGCAGGATTGTGGACATTACTGAATGCTGTGGATCGCTGTAAAATAAAATCTCAACAAAACATAAATGTGAAAAGGAGCCAAGTTCGATCAAAATGAAGCCCTGGGTAGACGGTTCACCGATAAAAGTTCAGATTTGAACGGGTACCAAGTTTCATAGCTGTTCCTCATAGAAGTTGGACTGTCCCATGTTTTTCAATTCATTTAGAAAGCTGTTTTATTATATTTATTGATTCCGGATTTTAAACTTGCGGCAAGTTTTGGTCGTCAATAAACTATTTTCAAAACATCTGACTGCTCCAATTATACAGTAACTTGCCAAGTTTTAATCCGGGAACAAAGAAAATAAAAAATTGTTTTCAAAATTAATTGAAGAACACGGGGCAGTCCAATTTCCATGAGGAACTGCTATGGAACTTGTTATCCGTTGAGATCAAAATCTTGTCAATGACACCGTCTACACAGAACATCATTTCGATCGAACTTGGCTACTTTTCACATTTATATTTTGTTTGGATATCATTAAGTTTTGAAAGCTAAATCATAGTAATGTTCTTCTTTAGAATTAAATGTAAAAGTGCGTACAAATACAACTTCTATCCCCCCTGCTTTTACGATGCACTGGTTTCTTTTCATTTTTAATTTCGAAGATATTTCGATAACTGGGGGTTTGGCGCTATCGTCAATTATGGGCTGTAATTATAATATTACTGTTTGCTTTTGTCACTATCAGCAAGGCCATGGCCGAAGTACTTTAGCCCTTGGTCTTTGGCGTCCACAAATTTGGCGACAACTTGGAAAATTGCTAAAACTCCTAGTTCTCAAACTCTTCCCGCAATTTTTACATTGTCTGGGGGAATTATTGTAACGTAGATAGTAAAATATACAGAATTTGCGAAAACATTTCCCCATGGCTTATAATTCCGTGGTGCCAAGTTTGTGGACCTTTAAGAAATTTAAATGAAGCGACGCACGCTAAAAGACGTAACCATGGCAATGCTAAACAAAACGTCAGTTAATTTTAATGGAGACTAGATTTATTTGAACTTTATTTTTAAAGGCTTGTAACTTTTCTTCCTTTGGAGATAGAAGGTTATTTTTCGACCGTAGGTCGAGATATTTCTGGAATAAAAAATGTCGTTTTTTCCAACGGTGTCAAAAAGAAAACTGTATGACAATTTCTTCACTTTTTATTGATATATTTAATGAAGAAAGTATTGCCAAAATTTCAGCTAAGCCTAAAAAAGTTCGAGATGAAAACGCCAATTGCTCCCGTCGTAATGAAGTTAGAGCATTGAAACAAATTGCTTAGAACGCGGAAAATTCTACCCTTTTCAACGATATAAAATATTAATATGTGTAAGTAGTTTGTCACCCCTTTAATAGCCAATAATAGGCAATTTACGTGAAATTTGGGCCTAAATTAGAATAAAAAAAAGAACTATTTATCGGATTTTTTTTCGAATTATAGCCTATGTTACTCAGTGAGAAGGCACCTTTCATACAGTAAAATTTTCAAATAGGTGCAGTAGTTCCGGAGATTATCTCGAACATATAAACACAAAAAATTCGTCCTCTCTCGTTATAATATTAGTAAAACGATATATATATATATATATATATATATATATATATATATATATATATATATATATATATATATATATATATATATATATATATATATATATATATATATATATATATATATATATATATATGTATATATATATATATATATATCCAAATAAAAAAATAATAAATAATCTCATTTACTTTATCCTCTTTGTCAATTTCTTTCCTATCAAATGTTCTTTGATCCTTTTTGTTTTAACTTTTAACTTTGAATGTACGGTAGTTATTTACAATTAATTTTGAGTTGAGAATTTTCTAAACTAAATGTACTTTAGTGAATTACTTAGCAGATGTTTCTCCCTTCAATTTTAGTATGAATTAAAACCTTTACACCCCGAAATGCATGCAGAATTTCAACTTTTAGAAACACGGTACGCTATCTTCTATCTGCACTACTCTTGGTTTTAAAAATTAATTTCCTCCAATCAAATCCCAGTTTTAATTCGTTTAAATGTTATTTTAAGTATTAATATTCGGTTGCTTTAAATGATTTGCAACCCAAGTCTAATAGTAAGCCTCAAATGCATGAACGAATTTTAGCTGTTCATATGCAGACCTCCCACAGCATTCAGTTCGAAATCGTGATTTTTTTTTTCTCTCACGCGTCGCCATCACTCAGCATACAGTTCGAAGTAGGACGTTGAATTATTCTATCATTACATAAGCACAACAGCCGGTGTGCTTTTTCTTTACGCATATAACTATGAAACAGCCCAAAACATAAACCGGTGGCGAAGACAAACTATTGGTTTTAAGAATTAGTATAAATAAATATATGGATAATTTATATTCTATGTCACTCAGGAACAGTGCATCATTCATATAGTGAAAGAATTTTTCAAATAGCTCCAATGGTTCTGGATATTACCACGAACATATAAACATACAAAAATCCACTCTCTATCTTTATAATATTAGTATAGATGTCACTCAGGAACAGTGCAACTTTCATATAGTGAAAGAATTTTTCAAAAAGTTGCAATGGTACCGGAGATTACTTCGAACATATAAAAATACAAAAATCCGCTTCCTCTCTTATATTAATATAGATATAGATAAAAAATCACTACGTTGGTTTTTAATATAACAAAATTTGGTTGCCTTTTCATACTTGTAGCATGTATTAAATAAAATAATGAATCAATATTACATCATTTTTTATAAAATATAGTGATCTTTTGATGCATGATTTTGATAAACAGCAAAAAAATTATAATACTCTCATCATTGAGCAAAATATAAGTATGAATATCTAAAGAAACATCTGTTTTTTCGCTTTGTGTTGCATAAGATATGAAAAAGGAACAAACAGTTAATTTTTTTTTTCAAATATCCTGATGATTAAGATCCATCGCTAAAGAAAGCATGAGTATGTCTTCAGTTATGACATTCAAATGGAAAAGTGGCCTCCAATGATATCATCCGTCATTCCTATCTGGAACAGGAAGTTGGCATCGTCCCATCTCCTAAAGTACTTCAGAAAACCATTATGGATACTTAAAATATGGGACATGGAAATTCTGCACAATGAAATGAATATAAAGTTAGAGAGTCACTGACTGCGACAGTTATTTGCTTGATTTATATTGGCAGCGCCTTCTGCTGCTAGCGTTTAAGCACATTGAAATGCTGACTGATTTTATGCATACACAAATAAATGAATAAACACTGAAAAAAATTGTGTAAGGGGCCATTCATTAATTACGTAAGGATGGTTTTAGCAATTTCTGACCCCTCCTAACCGCATGTAAGGGTACTTAATTTTTTTCAAACCCCTTCCCCTATTCTTACGTACGGTTCCATTTCGTTTTTCAAAATAATAAAATAACGATTATTACATCATTGGAATCGTTATTGAACTCACTATTATAAATTAAGAAATGTTATTAAGTATGAAGTATATTTAAATGTAATTAAAGAAATGTTTATTAAAAAGTTGGAATCTAGACCGAATGTTTTGTTGACATTTTTTTTCATATGTTGCGATACTATTTAAAAATAAAACATGCCTTACATGTTACGATTCTTTTATTGTATTTTACGTTATTCTTTCCTTGCAAAACATATCAAAAACAGCTCATCCTAATACGTTTTTACCATCCAGACGCAAATAAAATATGATCCATGACAAACCACTTGACCGGGCGATGTCTAATATAAAATGTTGACTTGGAAAATATTACGTAAAAATGGGTTCGACACCCCCCCCCCCCCCGAAGTAAGGGTATGTAGAGGTTTTCGAGCCTCCACTACCCCTCGGGACACTTACGTAATTAATAAATGGTCCCTAAGGTTACTTGTATTATTCTGGGTAACGTTACACAAATTCTGGAGTGTGTAGTATCTATGTTTTAAACACGCAAATTATTGAAGGAACCAGTGGTTTAAGTAAAGTCTCACTTGCTGTCAGTAGAGTTCAAAACGCATGCGTAAAGTTTAACTCCAGGTGGTAAACTCTGAACATACAAAGAGTAAACCGACCTTTGTGGCCGAGCTGTAAAAACCCTGTCTAAGAGATTCGCGTTGCGGGTTTGGACACCTTTCAGGTTATTTCTTTCCTTAGTGCAATAACAATGTCTTGTTTGAATATTAGAATAAATAAATAATTGGTGTAAATTGGTAGTGAAAAAGCTTAAATTTGATAAATCTATACTAATAATATAAATCTGTAGAGTTTGTTTGCTTGAACGCGCTAATCTCAGGAACTACTGGTTCGAATTGAAAAATTATGATTGGGTTGAGTAGTATATTTATTGAGGAAGGGTATAGGCTATATAGCAGCGTGCTATGACTAATAAAAGTGGAGCAGCAATAACAAATTGGTATGAAAACAGGAAAATTTATTATTCCATAACATAAAATGCTTGGAACGCAGTACGTGCGTAGCTCCGGTGGCTCGACCGCAAAATACGGGCTTCGCGATCCAGTGGGCGTAGGTTCGAGTCAGCCATGAAGCAAGTCTGGATTAAGGCTCCTATATAAGGGGAGCTGACTTATCCGACATTTTGGTTCCAAAATTATCGGGCGAAAAAAATAAACATTTGTACAAAAGCCTCATTGCAGAAAACTGGTGTCCAAACTTTAGGTGAGTTGCCCGATTGATGTTTGATTATTTTATTCTGTGGATGAATACAATTTAATTAATACAAATTAAAAACAAATAAGGTATGAAAATGAAGTTTATTACCGTAAACATTTCCCGATACATTTTAGCTGAATTTGTAAACGAAGTTATCTTTCAAAATTTACCTAAAGTGACATTTTACTCAACTTATCATCAATTATTTTACGACTTAGCAACCAGCGAATATTATGACGTATTTATAAATACTAGAAACGAGGTTGGATCCAATTCTGTCTTGGAACCAAAATGTCGGATAAGTCAGCCTGTCTTTTTCAAGGGGCTCTAGTCTGGATGTTAGTTTTCAGAGACGTACGTTTACGTATCGTTTTCTTATTTTTCTTGTTAATTAGCGAATAACATAACGCTGAAGAGTTTGTTTGAACGTACTAATCTCAGGAACTTCTGGTTCGAGAGTTGAAAAATTCTCTTTGTAAGGCTATAGGCTATATAACATCACTCTATGACTAATAGGAGTGGAACAGCAATAAGAAATGTTATGAAAACGGGAAAATTTATATCTATACTAATATTATGAAACTGAAGAGTTTGTTTGTTGGAGCGCGCTAATCCAAGAAACTACTGGTTCGAATTGAAAAAAAAATTATGTTGAATAGTCTGTTTAATGCGGAAGGCTAAAGACTATTTTTTTAAAATAAGGTTGACCGAAATATTTGTAATTGCAAATTAAATATTTAAATAATTGTTTAGTTTTATGAATTCCTAATAGATGGTGGGGTAAGTAAACTCTTCGAGAGAGCGTTGGCTCAGAGTGTCGATAGCTGCGAGGAACCATGCCCATGCTACGCTGTTCTGATCAGCAAAAATATATTTGAATGCGTTTTTTTTTCGATGTTCAGATACAGAGTTTGATCTGTAGGATTTTTCTATTGGATTTTATTTTCCTTATTTTTTCAGCAGTTGTTTTTTACTTATAGTTGAAGATAGTTACTTATTTCTAAATAAATAATTTGATTTGTCTTTTTATTATATTGTCATTGTTCTTTATAACGTTTTTATTATAGCATTGTTTACTTGGCAAAACTTTTTAAATGGCAGGGGAAAAGAACCACTTCATTTGCTAAAGAGCAGGTTTACGGTAGCATGGTTGCTTGGCACGATAAGCGATGAACTATGTAGTTGAAGGAATATTTTCAGTTTTGAAGCTACTGTTAGTATTTTTATGTGTTTTGTGGAATATGTTTAAATTCCAAAGATACTTTAATAGGTCTTTTGAAAAGGTGTGTATGCATTATTTTAGTTGAAGAAAAATGATCGTTTCACATCAGAAGGGGGCAGGCACGTGGATTTTTGTGTTCAACGTACTCCCTTTAACTCCTTAGCACGAGCATCACCGTGCGGATACTGCTAGTTTTGAATATACGAATGCTTGAAAGCAAAAACTGATGGGAAAGCAAAAAAAAAAAAAAAACAAGGGTTGTCTAGATTGTTTTTTTTTTAATTACTGTTATAACAAAATTTCAAGAATTGTAACCGACTAGTTTATTTTTGTACCTTCAATTTAAAACGTAGAGAACGAAATTATCACTTGATCATTTAATATGTCTGAATAATTTAAACCATCGAAAAAGAAAACTTTTAGTAGTGTAAGTCTACCTACAATTACACTGTTAATTAATTCCGAAAAGTTACTGATTATTCCGTGTAACGTGTTGGGATAATAACGGTTTTTATTCATTTCCTGAGAAAATCAAGTATTATTGTCACATAGTTACCTGAATTACTAAAAGTTGCACGAATGCAAACTTCTCACTGTTGTGAAAGATATTTTATCATCATTATTTTTACTAATATATTTAATGTGCTATGTGTTAAGGACATAAACTAATCAGCGTTTAAAAATAACATAAATCATTTTTAATTTTTAATCACGATGATATACAATACTTAGTAAACTACCTAAGAAATCTTTCAGAAACCCCAGTTAGCTTTAAATTTCTCTTTTAGAAATACAAAATGAGATTTGAAAAAGCATATTTTCCATTATTAAATAATAATAAATTCCTCCCATTTTCTCAGAAATTCAGAAATATTGCAGAGTTTTATATTAGATTTAAAACGTATTTATATTACGTATTGATGTTGATGGTTTTGAGAAGCATGAAACTTTGCATTATTTAAGAGTTGAACTAATACTATAATTCAGACAGAAAGAGAGTGCATCTTGCAGTAAACACACCGCCTTCATGAAACATTTATTTCGGTTACTGTGATGTAACTTTGAACATCAAAGTAGATTCCGCTTTGCAGACTTTTACTGAGCTTATGTGATTTCAGTTATATTTAGGAATTAAATTATTTTATAATTGTACATTAAAGGCGCACAATGTTACATGACTCCGTGAAATATTTTCGCATCCTTATATAATGTTTCTGTAGCCTGTTTTTGGTTTCTACGCCAGATTTTCCTCAATTCTTGATCGATTTCTTTGATTTACACCTTATTTTAAAGCTAATCGTGCAGGCTACGGAAGAAAAATATACCCACAGTCTAAAAATTGTTTTTCTCAGTCGAAAAAAAAAAAACATGTTTTAAGGAACCAAAATGAGGATTTCGGTTAAATTTATAACTTTAACTTGCACTAAGACCGGCAGAGCTGAATAGCTTGATCGGCAGAGCGTTCGATTGGTAACCAGGAGAATGAGTGTTCAGGCTCATGTCCGGACAATCTGCATCAAAAAATTAGAGAAAAATCGCACATTACATAAACACTTCATAACAACGAATATGAAGGAATAGAATAAATGAGATGGAAATGCTCCTTGCTGTTATGAAAACTTTATGCGACATGGAGCTATAAAGGTTTTTAAATGTAAGGCATTATTATTATTTTTTTGTTTTTAAAACTTTGGCTCTGGTAAGAAAATTAAAGCATAATGTAAGCGAAAATTTAAGGTTATCAGGTTTAAGATTTCAGACTGCAATGGAATTGTTTTTTGTTCAGAAAAAAATAATAAATCGCATATTGAAATGTAGATTCTTCAAATTAGTTTATGACTCTTTGTACAAATAAAAAAATTACTATCTCAATTTGAAGGGTAAAATATATATTTTTTCTTCTTTTTGCAAAAAAACAAATAGCTTATCACATTTTTACTACATTAGAAAAGCTACGCTTAAAAAAAGAGCGTAGTTCAATTTATTTTGTATTTTAACCGTGCTGTTAAATGATGAACACGTGCTGCCATCTAAGTCATAACGGTTCAAGCAGCCTCCGATAACAAATGTTGTTCCGAAACGCCCTTTGCTGTTGCGAAACCTTGATGCAGCTGGAGGTTTTCATGCAGATTTTTTTTTTTTAAAGCAAAGTTCTAATACAATTTTCCAATTTTTTGCGTCGCTTTCGGCAAGGGAAAATATAAAATTAACCTGTGTGTGTGTGTGTGTGTTTGTTTTGTTTTGTTTTTGTTTTTAATAAATCTTAAAAGCCCTGGACTTAGTTGTTCGGTTAAATTGATGAGTTTTTTTCGGTAGAGCGTTCGGCTATAAACTAACTGATCTTCGGACAAGCTCGGGCTCTCCGACATAATAGCAAATTTGCATTAATATTACGCATTACATGTACTCTAAACATGCAACAGATAACACTCGTAATAAAATAAATGCAATGGGAATGCTACTTGGTGTTTCGACTCCTTTATACCGGCTACAGATATCATTCGAATAAATTGACTCTTAATCAAAGGGTGTGTTCTTTCTTTTTTTACAGCTTTGACTCCGTCCAGACCACTAAGCATAATATAAGCATAAAAAAAATATTGGATTTACCTCAAGGGAATTCTTTTTGTGCAGAAAAACATTTTCATTGTATGCTGAAATGTAGATTTTTCTAATAGCAGTGTTCGACCTTTTGTACAAATGAAAAAATACTACGCTAAATTGAAACTACGAGTTTCACCCAAAAAAAAAACATTTAGTTATTTATTCGAATACGATATGAAACATTAAAATCATTATCAACTTCATTAGTAAAAAATTATTTTCTACTTCTCTGCTTTCGGCTGGAAAACAAATACATTTTGTTTACGTTCGAAAAATTACACTCAAAAAACTGACTCAGTTCAATGATATTTGGTTTCGAATATTAAGTGTTCGATTAAAAACAAAACATGTGCGGTCTTTTAAGCCGGAACGGTTAAAGCAGCCTGCTATGGGAAATAGTTCAATATTCAAAAATAAAAATACTTATTTTCAATCTAATTTATTACTTATCTATAACGTTTTTTTCAATCGTTACGTGAGATCATCCTCATTCTTTAATCAAATTCAATGGTTTACGAATAATTTTATAACGCATCATACTGACTCATGACAAAACATAGACGCATGATCTTCTTATTATTTTTTTTCGGCAAAAAGCTTTTTTGCTGTTTTCTACTACGCATTACTTCAATGAATAGCATTCGAAAAGGAAGGCGCAGGTTTGTTGGAGTGTCTTGCTGTTATTCAGAATGGCGCCAGTTCGAATCCGTGCAAATAAATATCTCTTTAATGTTCTTTTTTTTCTGTCAGAAGCTCACATGGGTAGGACTGCACAATCATAGAAAAAAAAACGAAACACTCGATCGTACTCAAAGACTATTGACACTAGAGACACGTGTAAGGTGTTACTCTTTCAGGAATAATGTGTTCTACATAATTATGTTAAAAAAATGTTGTTAAGGGGTCGTCTTCATACTAAAACGAGCATCAACTTCAAATTTTTCAATGAGAACTCCCCTTTTATGTCACATATTTGTAATCAGCTTTTTTTAAAAACTATGTATACAAAGTTTTGTTGAATTCCATCCAGCCGTCACTTCAGAATCGAGTTTTGAAAAATTCCTCTCGTAATGTTAAAGCGTATTTTGATTTTTTTTGCTCATAACACAAAAACTAGGCAAAGATTGTTTTTTCATATCAAAATATGAATCGTCCCAATAATAAAAACATCATTTACAACACCTAATATGTAATTTTAGTTTTTTTATGAATTATTTTAATATTTTTTGAAAAAATATGATCTGAAACCATATTAAATTTTAATAGAAAAACAATCTAGAAGAGCTTTTATGTGGGAATCCAAAATTTGAGCTCAAAATGTTTAGTAGTTTTCACGCTATGCTTAAAAATTATTTTTTTCCCACTTTAGGGGACCGTATACTTTTAAAAAGCAGAAATGATGAAAGTTGGTTTCTTTGTAAAAATAGAAAAAAAAAGGTTCAGCAAAATAAGCAAACCAATTATAATTCTACATTAGAGTTACGTCTATGAATTTTTTAAACGTATAAATGTATTCGCTGTCTCTGCAGAAGAACAACACACTATTGCAACCGTCATTTTTTTGTGGATATCGTTCAAACGTCAATGTGTATACACTGCGAAACACTATTTCATTATCTAATAAAAGAATATTTTATAGAACTTTTAAAATTAAAAGTTACTCTCAAAATACTTCTTTTTTTTCTTTCTTTCTGCGTTTAGCCATTGCCTTTTGTAAAACAATAACTCAGAAAAAAAAATTAACATGCACAACTTTTTCATAGAAACATACAATAAAGCCTCATTGTCTAGCTAATTATGTTGCAATAGGCAGTGTAGAATTAATTGCTCTTCCTGGTGATAATTTGCTAAAAGGAAAAAATATTGCCTTGTCTAAATCGGGAAAAAGAACTCGAAAAATAGCCGACAGTGTGAAGTTTTACCTTCAACAGTATTCAGATGGGTCAATAGGTAATATTTGCTCTTAGATAAGTTTACTGGTTTTTAGGAATTATTATTATTATTATTATTTTTTTTTTTTGTAAAGTGTTTGAATAATTTTTAATGTGTTAAGATCTAGGAGTGGAGCCGCCTGCTTTGAGCCCGTATTCTGCACAAAAGTAGTAGTTGTGGCTAAATGTGAACTTTTTTTTTTCCTTGACTTCGTCAAAGATTTAACAAAACATTAATCTGGGAGTTAGATTAAGTTGAGTTTTTGTCTACTCTCTTAAGTATAATTTAAATACTATTTTTCTACCTACTTTCTCTGTCATTGTCCGTGCATTTCATATTAAAATCATTCTCGCAAGACAAAGATAAAATTTCAAATTATTTTCTTCTTTTTTGAATAACATGGAAAAATATAGAATAAGAAAGAAAGTTCTAATAAATTATTGTTATCAACTACTGAATGCCTATCTTATTAAAAGCATGTTTTTCAGAATCCATTATCTAAATATTTGGCTCCAACTTCATGACACTGGAACTCTAATTCTGCTTTCTGGTCTTATACTTGAAGTAAGCAAAGGGCCACATAGCCCCGAGTCTTCACTGCGATATAATTGCGGTTTGGTTACCTCATTCGAAGGCCGCTGCTGGTCCGAATAATGAGCATAACAGCCCTGAACTAGGTTTAACCGAACAATGAAGCAGATGTCATGTCATTGAAGCTGAGATTGCCTACAAACTGATGGATGAAGAAAATTTATCTCACCAGTGAGAGGCCGTAAACATACAGCAGATAAATTTACTATACCTACCAGTTTGTTTGCGCTCTCAGCTTCAGTGAGGTGACTTCTGCATCCAGAACGATTTAGTACTGATTCCAGTCTTCGAAATCCATAGAAAGGACGAGATTGTAGTCTCTGGATCGCTTAGTGTAGTCTCGGGTATGCTGCGTGTAGCTTCGTTACAGGAATTGCAGCGGAATGCCTGATACTACAGGAACTGTTCATTTGCAATAATATGGTGCGCGAAACGAAATTACATAATGCTAAACTGTGTTAGCAAGTGCAAAGTTACGATATCAGAGAAATGACAAGAAGTCTGATTTCGGTTCACCTTGGTTTAAGCTAAAATAAGTTTTGTCTTTTTAAATTACGAGTTGGACCATCTCGAATCTCGTTGAAAAAAACAGCATTGTCGAAATTACTTGCTAAATTGCCCTTAAGAACCATTACATGTTTAACTAAAACCGCCAATTGTGCTATGTTTTTTTAATAATACCACGCATTATGATCTTCCACAAAAAATTTGGATTTGAAACAAATTCTCGTTTTTTGATTACAAAAAAGCCGCTAGAACAATTACTGTGTTTGTCCACTGTGTTCAAATAATCAAATTTTTCCCAAATAAAGTTCGAGTATGAACGGTTTGCTCATTAACGGGTATTTATATGATCCTGTTTCTGTTTTATTTTTTAGATTGTTACTTCGTTCATTTTATGTATTTAGGGCAAATTTTCACGGAATAAATGGACCTTGCTTCGCTCGAGTCTCGAATCTATTTAATGCTGCGTCTTCCTATGTTGTGCGGTATATTTTTTTATATTTTTGTATGCGATGGCGCAAACTTCTTTCAATGTTCTGCGAAATTAAAAACTTGCAATTCCATTTTACATCAAAGACTTTCTATTCATTCGAAAATAAACATGTAACATAGATGCAATACATTTATCAAACATATTCACATCTAGACTCTAGGTATAAGGTTGGATATTTACATTTCTATGAGGCTTGAATGATTATATGAGCAATCCAACAGGTTCATATCAGAAAAAGTCAAAAAGTTCCATTACTTTTAATTTGTCATTACTCGATTTATTAAACAACGATATATACGATGGATCAGCCAAACCTCATCCGTCTTTCATAGGTTAATCCAGACAGACAAAAATCAGTAAATATTTCTACCTTTTTTCAAAAAAAAAAGAAAAGTTTGCGACCGTAAATCGCTTTGTGGTGCGACATTATCGCCCAAAAAGTATCGAATTACGGGAAAAAAAGAGAACTTTAAAAAATCATGCCTTGAGCTAGATAATCTCGATTTTTTTTTGTTTGCATTCCGTTACTTGATAAGCCGTGACCTTGAAAGAACAGTTTTCAATGTGGTGACGGTCCCTAAAACTTTTTCGTTAATAACTTCTGTTCTACTGCACGGAATGCAATGAAATTTCGTACCCTGGCTGAATTTTTATGTCTAAATATAATTATGTAGGTGCTAATTTTGTTTTGTATAAGGTCCTTTATCAAAAGTTTACCTAAGTAGTTTTAAAGAAGACTTTAAACCAAGTCGGCTGACACTTTTCTTCCTTTCTAGCATGTATAATGGCCGAATAATTAAAAGTGTTTCGTTTTTTTTCTATGACTGTACCACAACCTGTTTTTTTCACATGCACAATTACTGCTTTTTCACGAGTCACTCAGTCACACTGTTAATGATATGTATGTTTGCATTGAAAATACGTACAGCCAAAAGGTGAGCGATAATCAAATTATCACAACGTTGTATTTAACGATGTTTTGTTACTGATGTCTTCAAATTACATGCCTTCTCTTGTGCGCTTACTTTGTTCCGTTTACTTTTTTCGGTTCTTCTTCATAATGTTCTTTCTTTGAAATTGTTAAAGAAAGAAATGCTTTATGAAACGATTCGAAGCACAGTCCGAAGTTCCACGCGGATCGACTAGTGTTTATGAAGTAATAAATATTTTAACTTTTATGCAGCTATATTAAGGCATTGTGACGAGGACTGTCGTGGAAAGCTAAAGCGCAGCAGTTGCAGAAAAGAGTTCTGAGATATTTGAAGAAAGGCGTTTTGGGTTGCTTGCTTGCAATACGATGTAAAAAAATTCCGAAATGTTACTGATTATTTCCTTGTAACGTGTCGGGATTTCTAAGGTTTTATCTACTTCCTGAGAAAATCAAGTATCACTGTCTGAAAGTTTTCTAAATTGCTGCAAGTTGCACGAATGCAGACTTATTACTGTTGTGAAAAAAAATTTAGCTACCAGTAAGCGAATTAATGAATTGTAGGTCTCAATTCACTCCCAAGCGCTTTGCAAGAACTACAGGCGAGTCAGATTCTTGCTACTTACTTGTAAGCCTGTCTAAGCATTAGCCATGTTTGCAATACTGCTTTAGGAACTTTCGTGATGAATCAGGAAGGTGCCAAGCTATCATATTATCACTACCTAAGTTTACTCTAAAGTTTATAGAGACACGATTGGTATTAAAAGTGAAAATTTTTGATTTCTTCACTGTAAAAAATCCTGAAACGTTACTGAGTACACTGTAAAAACGATTCCGAAACGTTCCTGGAAAATAATGGGCAGCTGATGTGCCCAATTTCTTCCAGTAACATATCTAACAAAAAACCAGGAACGTTTGCCGCCAAATTTCAATAACCTTCCTGAAATTATTCTGGAATCTTTCTGAAATATTCCGAAATCTACCCATTTGAAGCCAACTGTGTCTCGGGAAAATTAGAGTAAATTTAGATGGGCTCCTTCCTGTGCTTCCAGGAAAGCTCCAAACGCAGTATTACAAACACGGCTAAAGCAGAATTGCACAAGCAAGTATGAAGCATTTTACTCGGCTGCAATTCTCGCAAAGCTACGTAGTCCATAGACTGATTTGCGACATTTGGACGCCTTACCAGTCTGGGCGGACCGCAATCAAATTGAAGCTAATACACTTTATAAATATACTAAGTTAATCTTTAAACTGGGAGCTAAAAATATTTTCTACAACAGTGAGAAGTCTGCTTTCCTGCGAATTGCAGCAATTCAGGAAACTTTTTGACAGTGATACTTGATTTCTCCAGGAAGTGGATAAAAACCTTTTAAACCCTGAAATGTTACACGGAAATACTCAGTAGCGTTTCGGATTTTTTATTTACGGTGTAAATCACGCATTAAGTTGAAAGATAAGTGTTTTTTTTTCTTTTTAAATTAAAATATTTTATCTATTTCTTAACAAAAGAAATTGCCGTACGCTTAGAAAACCTGAAATAGTCAGCAGGGCTCCGTCTGATTTTTTGAGCAAATTGTTTTAAAGTTTTATTCTCAGTGTGAAGAAGATTTTTTAGCATACTCCTAGAAAAAGTTTATTTCGATATTTTTGCTGAATCAACCCAAAAGAATTAAATAGTGATATTTTTGAGTGAAAAACGTTACGAACTAATACATCAAGTATCTTTTAAATATGTAAAACAATTGCAGTTTATTCCTTTATTTGCTTTTCATTTTTCTAGGCATTTCTCTTTCATTACGCAAAGTCTTTTTTCATTAGCTTTTTTTTTCCTGTAACTAATATTGTTCAGGTTTTTTTCAGCACTTAAGTTTGCCTATTAGTCTCTATTTATAATTAATTTTCTACATCCGCTTAAAAACGCTTGATTATTTTTAGTACTTGTTTATTTGTTGTTTATTAAAATTTTCCCTTTCAGAGCATTGAACTTTTAAAGCTTTTTTTTTTCTTTTACTTTTTTTGCTTTCATATTTCTTCATTTTTCATTCAGATTTTTTGTTCTATCTTGCCAAATTTCTATTATTATTATTTATTTTGCAATATATTTTTTGGCATGAATTTTATATCTGCCTTCAGTTTTTCACTGTTTTCTTTACATGTAGTTTATTTCATAGACTTTTTTCACTCGTTTCCATTACGCAATTATTCATACGTACATATTGTGTTTCTTGTGATACACATTGAAAAATTGTGTTTAAATCTTGTTGTTGTTTTTTCGATTAGAATTTTTCATGCGTGATTTTAATTTTTTACATTTTTCTCTCTAAAAGTCATTTTTTAGCAATTAAAATAAAGCATGATTGGGTAGGTAAGGCTTCTCAGGACTCTTAAAATGTTTACGCTACAAGACCAATGCCCATATTTTTCAATCTTGTAACTAAATTTTTGCACCGGTTATGATGAAAATTTTAGTTTAAATGAAAGGAAAAATGTATGAAAAATGAATGATATAACATACTTTTAAGCAGTAATACTTTATTAAAAGGAAAAAAAGTAATGACATTACTTTTTCTGAAGTTCGAAAAATAACATGTAACAACCCTCTCGTGTAACTCTCTCTTGCTGTAAAATACATGTCTGATTATAATATTATTTCAAAGCATTGCCTCTCATGACATAAACCTAAATTTAAATTTAAAAAAAAAAATTTTCTCGTTAATTTTAAAAGTAAGTATGAACATTTGCGGGAGTGTTTTGAAGTTATAGAAAAAATATTTTGATTTGGAAGTAAAGTTTGGGTTTAAGTTATAAAGATAGATCAGATAAGCATACTTTCAAAGTTTCATGAAGATATTAAAAAAAAAAAAAACATTTGATACATGCACTTACAACTAACAACAGACATGTGACAAAAAGAGGTTTAATTAGCTACTGTTGACAGAAATCTCTGTAGAAATAGTTTACAATACAGTTCTTAACGATAACTGGAAAAGCTTTTGCATATTGTAATAAATAAGGTGTCAAACTGTGTAAAACAAAAATATGCGTAGCATATTTTTCCTGAAAATTCCATACATTTTTAGGTTAAAGGGGATTAGTAATATGAAAAAACCTTATATATATAATTGGAATCGAGTATTGAACTAAGTTTTTGCAGGGTTTCATTGGATTGCGCTTCGCTCTTAGAAGCAGGGCATCCACGTTTTGTGCTTGTAGACTTTGTATGTAAAAAGATAAGGATTAAAATTTTTAAAAACCAGTAAGAAATACAATCAAAGTTTTAGCTTCTGTATTGAACAATCGAAAAATCAAATGAAAACTCTACATAACTAAGTATTTTCCGCCAAGTAAATCACTAACATTTCATGATTATACTCGGTAGCATGACATTATCTTTTTACTTCGTCGTTAACTCTGCAGTCTACGTAACGAACAAGAACATTTGATTCTGACACCTGCTAAGAAAATTAACTATTAAAAATCAATTTTTGTCTTTTCCTATATGACGTCAACTGTGAATCAAATGCCAATATAACTGACCTTAACTGATAATTTACTACAAATACAAAAAGAAGATATATTGGCACAAATACACTTAGATAGGGAAGAAAACTCACACGCCCACAGCGTTGACTAAAAAATTTTTTTGAAAAAGGTAAATAATTGCTCACACACCTAAAATGATTTACCTCCCACTAGACTAAAATTAAAAATCCACGAAATGCAAGTATGTTCGACATATTTTCGCATAGAAAAATAGGTAATACTGTTTTAATTTTAACTGATTAAATTCTTTTTAAAAATAATCTTTTCAAATGGCGTGAAAACATGAAAAATATTCTAACGCCTTCATTTTTTAAAAATGAAAATCGTATTATCTTTGTTTACTAAGATTAAACTGCGTTTACAAACGCGACCACAAATTCAGAAAAACATCATATTTTAAAGCTGTTATTATTTTTGAGGCTAGAAAGAAATTGTTTTTCGTTTCTCAAAGGACTCTCCAAGGCGGCATTTTGTAGTAATTTAATCAGTGTTGTTATGACAACGCCAATTGCAGAAAGGCGTTTCTGCAATTTTACGTTCTGTGGAAATCAATAACACTCATGTTAAAAATATGCGTTAATTTTAGTTTAATAAGTGCAGTCTATTTTATCTGTTCGCTTTTACATATTACAGGTACTTTGAGACATTTACTAAAATTTTTCTTTGCAGAAAATGTGAATCCATAAATTTTATTCCAAAACTTTGTATTTGCTTACGTATTTCGAACAGATCACTTCAATATAAAAGATAAAATCTACTGACTTTATTCGGTTAAGATTTGGTTTTCCTTTTAAAAACAACAAAGGATTAAATGTATATTACAAAGAGTTAAATGTATTCAAAGTTTTCCTTTTCAGCTATCAGTATGCTTTGAATTTGGCGCTGACCCGCGAACGTTACATCTGTTATAGTCCTGGCCCCACAATGTAGTTCCGTAAAAATTTTTAGTTCCAGAGAATTTCTCTTTATAATCTTGATCTGTAGCTGTTCTAATGTGAGAATATCTTGGGTAGGCATTCCATTTAGTGATCTTGACTATTTTTAACCATTCGGATTTCATTAATGTGGAATTATTAAAAATTGGTTTTATTCTTTGTGATCTATTTCCAAAGCAAAGCACATATTTTATTACCAACAGATTTAAAAAATAATAATAATAAGTAAACGAAAGAGAGTAATGCTACATTATTTTTTAAATCAAGATTTTTTTAAGCTTATCTCACTGTTTTTGAAAAGTATTCTGAAAAATATCAACATTTTAATACATAAATTCAACAAATATATTTTTTTATTAGAGAAATTATTTCAAGTTTGTCTTGCGTAAAGTTAAAATTCAAAACAGTTCTTCCAAAATATATTTAGATTCCTTATAAAACGAAAAATAAAAAACTAAATTCCTTATAAACATGTAAAAAAAAGGCCTAATTTGTTGCTGAGACATGTAGAAATTTAATTCTAATTACCACTGTATTACTAATGCCCATCCACTTTGCATTTTAAGTGCAGATTTCTTGTTTATAAGTAAATGAATACAACTGCTTCATGTTTTATTCATGTTTCACTTTTTATATTCAAAATTTCATATACAACTGTCGTCCTCTCCACTAGAGTAAGCGCAAAATTAAAGCCATTTATTATCACAAAACTAACGTCTGCTCTGAACGATATTTTCCGAATTTGTCTAATGGTTCAATTTGTCACTTTTGATGGCCCATTCCCTTGGATGCTTCTTATGAATTCTTTGTTAAGTGTGTTATATTACTGTTGCAGTTTGTCATAAAAGAGCTAGAAGAACTTTTACGAGATTCATGTCATTGTAGAAAAAAAGTGAATGTGAGGAATATGTTTTAAAAGATTTTTCAGCCTATTGTGTTGATACAGTCCTTAAGAATAATTTTGAGCCAGGTCGATTAACACTATGCCACTTCCAATTTTTTTGTATATTTGACTTTAAACGAAAGCGAGAAGGTCCAGCCATAAATAATGATAAAACATTGAACGACTTTATAATCTCTACTCCTCTCTCTCGAATTGAAAGGAATCGAAGAAAAAAAAATTTTGTTTTGGAAAAAAAAAAGCTTAGCATAGCAAAAGATTATATCCACATATATATGTATTACGTATGATACAGAAATTATGTCACGTCCCTAGATTTTATTGCCTCGTATAAACTTTCCGTCTACAAATAGGGAGATAAAAACTGCGATAAACCATTTAATTTCCTCAAACTTTGGATTAGAAAGGAGGAAAAATATTTCCTGGTTGAGAGAGAGAGAGAGACAGAGTTCTTGAAAATGTAATTCGTTTTTAAAAAAATGTAGGAATGTTGCTGATGTAAGTTCTGTTATTATGTATAAACCTTTGTTTCAAGGGATATATTTTCAGAATGAATTGATCATCGGAGAATTTTTAAGGTAATAAGCAATGTAAACACCAGAAAACTAGCGTAATAAGTGCACAAAATCCATACTTAGTTGTTAATTTGTTTATTTCTTCTAGTGAACTACACTATAACGTATCCATTCCTTTGAGAAAGATGTTGAAATTTTCGGTCGCGGTACACTGTAAAAATGATTCGAAACATGATTTCGAACAATGGCCAAATTGAAACCAAATTTAAAAAAAAAAATAGCAAAATTTGTCACCAAGTTGGCGACAAAAGGCAACCAAAAGACTGACGATATATTGCCAAGTGTCCGCCATATTATAACATCACTTGAGCTTGAATCGAAATTAACAATGATTTCCCCCCAAAAAGATGCAAAAGAGACCTTTAGAAACACCCGAATACAACCAAAAGGAAAGGTGCACAGCTAGACCCCACTAGGAGTCTACGTACCAAATTTCAACTTTCTAGGACATACCGTTCTTGAGTTATTCGACATATATACACACATAGGCACATACGTACATACAGACCTCACGAGGAAACTCGTTGTAATTAACTCGGGAATCGTCAAAATGGATATTTCGCGTGTCTATACGTTCTTAGGCACTTATCCACGTGTGGTCGAGTCGAAAAAGAAAAAACTCAACATTCATTCGGCGATGAGCAACATGGAAATTAAGGTCGATTTTTGAGGGAAAGTTTTTTCGCTAATACAATACTTTCTTTTTTGTAAAAGGAAGTAAAAAGAAAAGACGGTAAAAAATGGAAAACAAATTTCAAATATTCAATCTTGCCGGCAATTGCTTAGTTAGAGAGGGAAAATGCATCAATTTTCCTTTAATACTATGAAACATAAAAAGTAATTTTAACGCCGTTAACTTTTGAAACAAGAAATCGTATTATCTTTGTTGACTAAGAATATGCCATGGTTACAAATAGACCGCAACTTCCAAAAAATCATAATTTTAAAACTATTTATTTCCAGGAAGGAAATTGTTTTTTGTTTCTCAAAGGAATTTTGGACACGGCTTCTTGAGCAATTTTCTTCAATGTTGCCATGGCTACGCATATTTCAAACACCCCAGTTGTTATCCTACAACGCATTTGGAGGAAATATCACACAGTTCTACTAATTATTTGAAAGTATAACACATTTTGTGTGGCGTTAGATTGACGCTATTACTACAAATGATATGATAATTTAACAAATTTTAGTATGCGCTATATGCGTAAGTAGTTTAAACGTTATTGATATTGAGGTCATAAGAAGATAATAAAATATCTGAACAATATCCATGGTGCAGTCATAGGGAAAAAACAAAGCGCTCGATCGTATTCGAAGACTATTGACACTATAAACACATGTAATGTGTTCTTTTTTCAGGAATAATGTATTCTACACAATTATGTTAATAAATTGTATTTAAGGGGTCGTCTTCATATTAAAACGATCATCAACTTATGTTATGTTCAACAATAATCCACCTTTTTTATCACACATTTTTGATCAGCATCCTTTTTTAGCTTTGAATAAAAAAATTTGTTTAATTAGATCCTGCTGTTACTTCAGAATTGAGTTTTGAAAAATTTCTCTCGTAATGTTAAAACGTATTTTGATATTTTACACATAACACAAAAACTAGATTAGGTACGGCAAAAATTGTTTTTTTATAGCAAAATATGAATCGACCCAATAATAAAAACGTCATTTACAACAGCTAAAATGTAAATTTAGATTTTTTTACGAACTATAATAATATGTTTCGAAAAAAAATATGATCTGAAACTATATTAAATTGTAATAATTAAAAAAAAAACAATCTGGAAGAGCCATCTTGTGGAAATCCAAAATTTGAGTTCAAAATATTCAGTAATTTTCCCGCTATGCTTACAAATTCATTTTTTCCCAGTTTAAAAGACCGTAACAGTCCTACCTTTTTGAAACAGAGACTATAAAAGTTGGTTTCTTTATTGAAAAAAAAGAGCAAAATTGTTCAACAAAATAAGCAAACCAATTATAGTATGGTTTTCAACATTAGAGTTACGTATATGAGTTTTTTAAGGCATAAATTTATTCGCTGTCTCAGCAGAATAACAACACAATATTGCAACCGTCAGTTTTTTGTGGATATCGTTCAAACGTCAATGTCTAAGTAATGCGAAACACTACTTCATTGTCTAATAAAATAATATTTTATAGAACTTTTTTAATTAAGAGCAACATTTAAAGTACTTCTGTTTTTTTTTTCTTTTTTCTTTCTACGTTTAGCCATTGCCTTTTGTAAAACAATAACTCAGAAAAAAATTAACATGCACAACGTTTTCACAGAAACATGCGATGAAATCTCATTGTCTTGCTAGTCATGTTGCAATAGGCAGTGTAAAATGAATAGCTCATCTCAGTGGTAATTTGCTCAAAGGAAAACCTATTGCCCTGTCTCAATCGGGAAAAAGCACTCGAAAAATAGCCGATAGTGTGAAATTTCTTTTTTAACGGTATCTAGATGGATCTATAGGTAATATTTGGTCTTAGATCAGTTTACTGATTTTTACGAATTATTATTATTCTTGTAAAGTGTTTGAATAATTTTTAACGCGTTAAGTTCAAGGAGAGGAAATGTTAGACGCAATAGTGGGCAGCATGCTTTGTGCCCGGGTTCCGCGCGCAAAGTAGTTGTTGTGGCTACTTGTGATTTTTTTTTTCTTTGACTTCGTCAAAGATTTAATGAAACATTAATTTGGATCCAGCCTTTTTGTCTATTTTTAATTATAATATTAATACTATTTTTCTATTCACTTTCTCTTCATTGTCCGTGCATTTCACATTAAAATCATTCTTGCCAAAGATAAAATATTTTCTTCTTTTTTAAATAATATGTAAAAATATGGAAAAGGAAAGAATTATAATAATATATTGTTATCAACTGCAGGATGCCTATTTTAATAAATGCATGCTTTTCAGGAACCAATTTCTGAATATTCGGCTCAAACTTGATGACATTGGAACTAATTGTACAGTTATAGAAAAAAAAACGAAACACTTTTAATTATTCGGCCATTATACATGCTAGAAAGGAAAGAAAGGTGTCATCCGTCTTGGTTTAAAGTCTTCTTTAAAACTACGTAGGTAAAGTTTTGATAAGGGACCATATACAAAGAAAAATGAACACCAACTCTTGATTTTGAAATAGGAACCCCTATTTTTTGCTGCATAATTATGTTTAGACCGCAAAATACAGCCAGGGTACAAAATTTCACTCCATTCCGTGCAGTAGAACAGGAGTTATTAACAAAAAACGTTATAGGGACCGTCACCACATTGAAAACACTTCTTTGAAGGTCACGGCTTATCAAGTGACGGAGTGTAAACAAAAAAAAGTTATCCAGCTCAATGCATGATTTTTTTGAGTTCTCTTTTTTTCCGTAATTCGATACTTTTTGGCCGATAATGAGCTCCAAAAAGCAATTTACGGTCGAAAACTTTTTTTTTTTGAAAAAAAAAAAAAAGTTAAAATATTTATAGATTTTTGTCTATCTGGATTAACCTAAGAAAGACGGATGGGGATTGGCTGGTCCATCGTATGGATCGTTGTTTAATAAATCGAGTAATGACAAATTAAAAGTAATGGAACTTTTTGACTTTTTCTAATACGAACCTATTAGATTGCTTATATAATCATTCAAACCTCATAGAAATGTAGATATCCAACCTTATACCTAGAGTCATGATGTGAATATGTTTGATAAATGTATTCCGCACAACGTGGGAAGACGCAGCATTAAATAGATTGGAGACATGAGCGAAGCAAGGTCCATTTATTCCATGAAAATTTTCTCGAAATACACAAAATGAACGAAGTAACAATCTAAAAAATAAAACAGAAACAGGAGAATATAAATACCCGTTAATGAGAAAACCGTTCATACTCGAACTTTATTTGGGAAAAATTTGGTTATTTGAATTAACACAGTGGACAAACACAGTAATTGTTTTAGCGGCTTTTTTGTAATCAAAAAACGAGAATTTGTTTAAAATTTAAATTTGATGCGCAAGATCATAATGCGTGGTATTAATTAAAAAGCATAACACACTTGGCAGTTTTAACTAAACATGTAATTGCTCTTAAAAGCAATTTAGGAAAGTAATTTCCCAATGCTGTTTCTAGCAACGAGATTCGAGATGGTCCAACCCGTAATTTAAAAAGACAAAAGTTATTTTATCTTAAACCAAGGTGAACCAAAATTAGACTTCTTGTCATTTCTCTAATTTCCTAACTTTGCGCTTGCAAACAAAGCCTATCGTTATTTAATTTTGTATCGCGCACCATATACTTGCAAACAAACATTTTCCATAGTATCGGGCCTTAGACTGTCGCACCTGTAGCAAAACTACACGCAGCGTACCCGACAGTCTACTTAAGCGATCCAGAGGCAACGATTTCCATCTTGCTGAGGATTTCGCAAATTGGAATCGAATCAATCGGGAGGGATGCAAAAGTCACCTGATTGAAACTGAGAGTGCGAATAAACTGGTAGGTAAAGGAAATTTATCTTCTGGATGTTTACGGCATCTCACCGGTGAGATAAATTTTCTTCATCCACCAGTTTTTAGGCACTCTCAGCTTTAATAACCTGAAACCTGCTTCATTGTTCAGTTCAGCTTGGTTCAGGGCTGTTGTGCTCATTATTGGGATCCACAGCAGTCATGGAATGGGATAACCAAATCGCAATTATGTCGCAGTGAAGACGCGGGCCACATTCCAGCCGGCGAAGCTGGTGTATGTGGTTCGTTGTTTGCTCCAAGAAAAAGATCGGAAGGTAGAATTAGTTCCAGTGTCATAAAGTTGGAGGCGAATATTCAGATGTTGAATTCTGAAAAACATGCATTTAATAAGATAGGCATTTAGTAGTTGATAACAATAATTTGTTATAACTTTCTTTCTTTTTCCATATTTTTCCATGTTATTCAAAAAAGAAGAAAATAATTTGAAATTTTATCTTTGTCTTGCGAGAAGGATTTTAATGTGAAATATACGGACAATGACAGAGAAAGTAAGTAGAAAAAAAATATTTAAATTATAATTAAGAAAAGAAAAAAACTGAACTTAATCTGACACCCATATTAATGTTTTGTTAAATATTTGACGAATTAAAAAAAGAAGTTCACAATTAGCCATAACTATTACTTTCGGGCAGAATACGGGCTCAATGCACGCGGCCCACTACTGCGACTGACATATCCTGTCCTAGATCTTAACACATTGAAAATTATTCAAACACTTTACAAAAAAAAATTCTTAAAAACCAGCAATCTTATCTAAAAGAAAATATTAACTATTGACCCATCTGGATACTGTTAAAGAGGAAATTTCACACGGTCGGCTATTTTTCGAGTGCTTTTTCCCGATTTAGACGAGGTAATAGTTTTTCTTTTTAGCAAATTATCACCGGTAAGAGCCATTAATTCTACACTGCCTATTGCAACATGACTAGCAAGAAAATGAGGTTTTATTGTATGTTTCTATGAAAAAGTTGGTGCATGTTAATTTTTGTTTTCTGAGTTAATGTTTTACAAAAGGCAATGGCTAAACGCAGAAAGAAAAAAAAAACAGACAAAATTTAAGTGTAGCTTTTAATTTTAAAAGTTCTATAAAATATTCTTTTATTGGACAATGAAGTAGTGTTTCGCATTATTTACACATTGACGTTTGAACGATAGCTACAAAAAAACGAAGGTTGCAATATTGTGTTGTTCTTCTACAGAGACAGCGAATACATTTATGCATTTAAAAAAATCATAGACGTAACTCTAATGCAGAAAAACCACGTTATAATTGGTTTGCTTATTTTGTTGAACAATTTTTTTTTCTTTTTTTACGAAGAAACTAACTTTCATAATTTCTGTTTTAAAAAAGTATACGGTCTCCTAAAAAGGGAAAAAATGAATTTTTAAGCATAGCGCGAAAACTACTGAATATTTTGAGCTCAAATTTTGGATTCCTTCATAAGAGCTCTTCTAGATTGTTTCTCTGTTAAAATTTAATATGGTTTCAGATCATATTTTTTTCAAACAATATTATAATAATTCATAAAAAAATTAAATTTTCATTTTTGTTGTTGAAAAGGATGTTTTCATTATTGGGTCGATTCATATTTTGATATAAAAAAACAATCTTTGCCGTGCCCAATCTAGTTTTTGTGTTATGAGCAAAAATATCAAATCACGTTTAACATTACGAGAGGAATTTTTCAAAACTCGATTCTGAAGTAACGGCTGGATAGAATTCAACAAAATTTTGTATACAAAGTTAGAAAAGGATGCTGATTACAAACATGTGATAAAAAAAAGGGGGTTCTCACTGAAAACTTTGAAGTTGATGTTCGTTTTAATATGAAGACGACCCCTTAACAACAATTTTTTAACATAATTATGTAGAACTCTTTATTCCTGAAACAACAACACCTTACACGTGTCTCTAGTGTTAACAGTCTTTGAATACGATCGAGTGTTTCGTTTTTTTTTCTATGACTGTACATTCTGATCTTTCACTTTCAGCAAAAACGGGTCACATGGACCAGCTTCGAGGACTGAATACGGTCTGCGTATGCACTGAGATATACTAAAGGTTCGCATCATTCTATTCGAAGATTGCTGTTGGTCCTAATAATGAGCATAACACTCTTGAACTGAGATAAACCGAACAATAAAGCAAATGTCATGTCATTGAAGCTACGAGTGCCAACAAACTGGTGGAGGAAGAAAATTTATCTCACCAGCGAGAGGCCATAAACATACATTAGATATATTTACTTTACCTACCAGTTTGTTCGCATTCACAGCTTCAATGAGGTGACTTCTGCATCCAGCACGATTAGTTCCGATTTCAGATTTCCCACTAGCTGCGAAATACAAAACGAGGACGAAATTTTAGCCGCTGGATAGATTATCCCGCCTGTCGGGTGTTCTGCGTGCAGTTTTGCTAATAGGTACGACAGCCTAATCCCTGATACTGTAGAAAATGGTCTTTTGCAGGTATATGGTGCGCATATCAAAATCATTAGACTAAGCTTTGTTTGCAAGTGCGAAGTTACAAAATCCGAGCAATGACAAGAAATCTGATTTCGGATTACCTTGGTATAAGTTAAAATAACTTTTGTCTTTTTAAATTACGGGCTTTATCCATCTCGAATCTCGTTGCTAGAAACAACATTGAAAAATTTCTAACCGAAATTGTTTTTAAGAGCCATTACATGTTTAACCAAAACCGCCGTTTTGCTTTTTCAATAATACCACGCTTTGTGATCTTTCGCATCAAATTTGGATTTGAAACAAATTCTCGTTTTTTGATTACAAAAAAGCCGCTAGAACAACTACTGTATTTGTATACTGTTTTAATTCAAATGATCAAGTGTACCAAACAAAGTTCAAGTATGAAAGGTTTGCTCATTAACGGGTATTTGTAGTCTCCAGTTTTTTTTTATTTTTATTTTTTAGATTGTTACTTTGTTCATATTATGTATTTAAATCAAATTTTCACGGAATAAATGGACCTAGCTTCGCTCGAGTCACCAATCTATTTAATACTGCGTCTTCTCACATTTTGCAATATAATTTTTATATTTTTGTATGCGATGTCCCAAACTTCTTCCAATGTTCAGCGAAATTAAAAACGCGAATTCCATTTTACATCACAAGACCTTCTATTCATTCCAAAATAAACCAGTTACATAGGTGCAATATATTTATCAAACCTATTTGCATCATTTTTCTGGCTATATGGTTCAATATTTACATTTCTATGAAGCTAATGGCTGAATGATTAAATAAGCAATTCAATAGGTTCTTATTATGAAAAGTCAAAAAGTTTCATTACTTTCAATTAGTTATTGTTCGATTTATTAAAAAACGTTCTATACAAGGGAAAAGCCAGAATCCGTCTGTCTTTACAAGTTAGATAGACAAAAATCAGTAAATATTTTAACTGTTTTTCAAAAACAAAAAAGTTTTCGACCCAAAACCGCTTTGTGGCGCAACATTATCGGCCACAAATAATCGAATTACGAAAAAAAATCATTTTTCTGTCTAAACATAGCAAATTTTAGGGGTTCCTATTTGAAAATTAAGACTTGATGCTAGTTTTACTTTGTATGCGGTCCCTTATGAAAACTTAACTTACGTAATTTTAAAGAAGACTTTAAACCATGTCGGATAACACCTTTCCTCATTTTCTAGCATGTACAATGTTCGAATAATTAAAAATGTTTCGTTTACGTTTTTTATATCTATGACTGTACATAAGAACATGCGCGGAGGTTGTATGCTCCTTATACAAACAGTCAGATATTTGCCAAATTTTGCAATTTTTCAATTAAAAAAATCAAAGATGTCTACATTTTAGTTTTGAATCGTAAAATCTATTATTTTTACATTCTTATGGGAAATTTTACAGAGCTATTCCTTTAATCTAAGCCAGATGGTTGAGCATGCGTTACTTGACACACATTTATTTTCGAGCTGGACCGTGCAACGCCGGGCAGTCCAGTTGCAGGGGGTCCTGAAGTTATGTTACCTCACAAGCCAGTTGTTGTCATGCATTGGACAAAGGAACAACTTACGATCGCCATCGAGGCTTAATTTTCTAATAATCATTCGGTGGTTGCCACCTAACGTGCTTTTTTATGAGTGGGGGGGGGACAACGACTTTTTTATGGGGTACATCAAATCGATCGTTTACAACGACAAGCCCCGGACCTTTCAAAACTTAAAGGACAATATCCGGCAAGCCACCGCCGACGTTCTGTCGATACGCTCGAAAGAGTGGAACAAAACTTCAAATGTAGGATAAATCAGTGCATCATTAATGGGGGCCGCCATTCGTCCGACGTAATTTTTAAATCTAGTTAAAATAAAAATTCAAAATGTGTTCAATATCTTATGAAAAGAAATACATTGATATATGAAGTATTTTTTCTTTTACTGACTTCTCAAATCAGCAAGTTTCTCTGCCGCACCCTGTGTGTGTTCGTATATGATAATTCCTGAATTCCTTTCGATTTATTCGAGTAAGAATATTTAATACTGTATTAACTGTATTACAATTACCACTGTTTCCCTGTAGGATGATGGACTACAACCTTCTGCCGTATTAGAATATAATGCCTGCTTATCAAATTCCGGAACCTAATAATTGACAATCATAAGCTTCCTACGACGATAATACCCATTACGTATACCTGACGTTTCCGTGACCACTGAACATAAGCTCAATGCTTTGTGTGATATCAATCTAGAATTACTAGTATCAGAGGGAAATAGTTATGATATAATTACGAGAAATATCATTGTCTTTAAGTTATAAAGCTTACACCGAATACAGCTCGAAAAAGCATTAATATTATGATGTGATTGATATAAGGTGCGTAAATTATAAATAGTATTGGATTTGGATACTGTGTTGAGTCATGACACTATTTTCAATCATGCAAGTCATCTTTAAAATTTGAAGAAAGTGAAAATATTTAATTTTAAAAAAAACTGTTTTTTTTTTTGTACAGTTACGAAATAAAAAAATTTAAAACATTCTTGAAGTTGGCTGCTTATAATGAGTGAAAATAAAAAATCTCAGAAATGTTTGATCGAAATTTCTTAGATTTTACGAGCTCTTACTCCACATGTGCTCGGTGGGCATTGGCGAAGCCGAGTTTCTCCCATTAGGTCCACGAGACCCATAGATCAGGATGAGTCCTGAATATTAATTATTTTGATGCACTGTCTTAAATCTACCTAAAAGTTGTATAGTGTATTTGCAAAATCTCGTACTGTATATATATATATATATATATATATATATATATATATATATATATATATATATATATATATATATATATATATATATATATATATATATTCTTAAATGTGAACAATTTACATGCAAGGTATTCTTCTCCAATTTTGTTTGTAATAAACACATTGAAATTTAATATGGATATGAATTAAGTGTCTTTTTAGTGGTTTTTCTTAATTTCGTTCTTTTTTATATTTAACTGCAGTAAGCATTCCGCTGAAACTTGTAGTAATACATTTGAAGTATTTTAAACTTTTATTTGTATGTAAGAATATCTATTTTATAAATTGACAGCGAACTTTTGTTTTAATTTACATGTATAAATCGCACTAACCAAAAATGTATAGATGGCGTCATACAGGTACTCCACGCGATCTTTTGTGTGATATTTAGCACGCGAGATTGACCGGGTTTAAATTATGTAAAGCATAATGGGTAGTTTCCACCAGTTAAAATACTACATTTAATCGCTGAAATTAATAGAATGAGCCAAAAAAAAAAAAAAAAAAAAAAAAAAACATTGAGCGAGGGAAAACTTTAGTTTTCAAAACTTTAATTTTAAATTTTTTTTAGATGTTCGATTTTTCACGTAAGGCGCGGTCGTTATGACGTCACAAGTGCCGTTCTACCCCACTGGCACGATGAATGCTTACGTCTGCTGTCTAACGCAGTTTTAGATTATGATAATTAAGAAGCTAATTAAATACTGTGCTCTACATTTTCTATAAACCATATCGTTTTCAGTACATTTGAGTAAAGAAGGAAATTAAATATTGCGCTATGCGCTAATGGCATTAGTGAATGGCATTTCATCACTTGTGATGCCATCTTCAGAAACGTAAAAACTGAAATTGAATCTGCGCAACGATTAAAATAATTGAAAAAAAAATATTCAACTTTATCAAAACATCTTTTAAAAGGTCAAATCCTATGTATTTAAACATGCTCTTTCAGAAAGAAAAATATATTTTTAAAAGTTCAGAAACGAACGCATTCTTCTTTTGTTCGGATCCTTAATTCATCTAGTTTGTTTTTAGAATAGTACAATGTCAGCAAAATGCGTGCTGGTCGTGCCAACATAGAAAACTGAAAATGGCGTCTATGAAAGAACGTATGTATGATCCTTAGGTACGCCAGGAAGGTTCGATGAAATTTGAAAGTTAACAGCTCAAAACCTTTGGTTTTAACACACATTACATATTCTAACATAACAGTAGATAAAAAAAATAACTGTATTGGCAAAATCCTCAGCCTCTAGAAGGAAAAATCTGGCTATAATATATTCACACGTAAAGGGTATTAACATTGTGCATAAACGTGTTTGAATTAAGGTTAAAATTAAAATTTAAGTAGGGTGATGTGAGGCAAAATGAAATAACAGGGCAAAAGGAAATAATGAAATATTTACTCCGTTTTTAGTGACTCTTACCTAATAATATAATAACTATTTAGTAACATATGTAGGCTATTCCAGTCAAGAAAAATTACCTCAGAAAATCAAATCATATGATACACGCAATTTTCAAGAATGGATACTCAAGTTGTAATACTTTGCTGTTAGTCAAAAATTAATTTCATATTTTAAAATGATAAAGCTCTTTTTTTGTAACATTTGAACATTAATTAGCACCTTCTAATATTTGGTTTAGTATTTAATTGGCTAATATTTAGTTCATTTGTATTTTTAATGTGTTTCAAAATGAGTCAATTCTGTGCGGGGCAAAGTGGATGAGATAAAGTGAACTAGTTCATTTCGTTTATATATTCAATCATGTACTAAATTAATTATGTATTCGTTTAATAAGCAATTTATTTACATTCCTTTATTTAATAATTCACTTATTAATTCATTCATTCACTTTTTTTATTCATTCAATATTTTATTCACTCATTATTTTTTCCCTCGTATATTAATTAATCTACTTATTTATTTATTAATTAATTGCTTCATCATATTTTCATTTATTCAATTATCCTTTTATTTGCTCAAAAATATTTTTCACAATCAAATAGAAAATATTTCATTCGAAAAATATTTCATTTTTCAATTTGCCCCATAAAAAAAAGAAGTGAAAATTTTCCACTGTTTTTTAAAGGCACAATTTTACTGCCCAAAATTAAAAATAATATTTAAATGCAAATTTTTTCATAAAATACAATGTTATTTATATATATATAAATCTCGTGTCACGATGTATGTTCGGGGTAAACTCCGAAACTCCTCAACCTATTTATATCAAATTTCGTACCTATGTGTAATCTAATCCGACTTAGGAGATAGGATAGTTTTTATATTTTCTTATTGGGGGGGGGGGGGGTGAATTAGATATTAAGTACACAATAATAGTGTGTTTTCATTCTTTAATTCTAAAAATTCCTAATATATGGCGGTGTAAGTTAATTAATCGCTACAACTCTAACATTGTTTGACTTACTGCTAAAAACACTATACTAAATAAAACTTCTAAACGTTACTTATTACTTCCATAGAATGTTTCGGGATTTTACAGGATTTTATTCACTTCCTAAGAAAATCAAGTATCTTGGTCAAAATATTTGAATGGATTTTATATTTTTTACTGCAAAATAAATATTAATGATACAATAATAGTGTGTATTAATTGTTTAGTTCTAAAAATCCCTAATAGATGACAGTGTAAGTTAATTAATCGTTATAACACTAACATCGGTTGACTTCTGCTAAAAACACTACATTAAAAAAAACCCCAAAACGTTGCTTCTTATTTCCGTAGAACGTTTCTAGATTTTACAGGTTTTTATTCACTTCCTGAGAAAATCAACTATTGTTTTCAAAACGTTTCCTGAATTTCTACAAATTGCAGAAACGCAGATTTCTCACCGTTATAAAAAATATTCTTCCCACCAGTATCAAGATTAACAAAACGAATTTAATAAGTGAATCGGTTTCAGCTCGATTACGATCCGGCATATTAAAAGTTATTCCGATTACATCGTCGCATGTTTAAAAGAATCGTTTTTATAGTGTAACGTCGAGATAATGCGATTGATCATGAACATACGAGTACAAATGCAAAATGACCCATTTGTACAAGTATTTTCCAAGTAATTGCTGGGTATTGGAAACGGTGAAAAATAACTGTATCAAAATACACAGTACATAAAACAGCCAGATAATTTTTGCATTGCCGTTGAGATAAAAAGTGAACTCTTTCAGAGTGTATTCCCAGATAAATTTATTTTTTTTTTTAAAATTATAATAGCCTCTGTAATCACGCTATATTGGCAGCAAGAAACGTTAATGTTGACACAATTAACTTTTAGATGCGACAATAGTTTCCCCTGTAGTTTGAAGTCATTTAAATCAATCGATACAAATGTTGATGAGAACGAATCCATAAAGTTTCGAACTCAATTATAAATTCTCTGGATGTAAAAGGAATGACACTACACAATCTCCAGTAGAAAATTGGTTTACCACTTAATCTTCTCCATAATTTAAACCCATCTTAATTTTGCAAATATACACCATAGTTACGAAAAGGATCACCAGAATTGTTCTTGAAGCAACAATTTTAACAGGAAAGTTTAAAGGAAAAACCGTCAAATCTATTCGTGTTAGCAAAAGACAGATTAACAAAAATATTTCGAACAAATTAGTACAAAAAGAATTTTTAATTTTAAAAAATTAAAATTATTGAAACAATAGTCAAGATCAATGTTATCTACCATATTTATAAAATTTCATTTTTATAGCTCATTAATTTATTTTGTATATTTTGTGGGAAGTCATTGATTAAAAACTATAGTTAAAGCTCAGATGAATAAAATGTACGTACAAAAATTTGTATGTTAGTTAATGCTTAATTTCAACATTCCGGTACTTTTTACCTACCCCATTCAAGTTATTTTGAGCGTTTAGCCGAATTAAGTACTTACTAAACTTATTAAACGTAAGTATGGTAAGAAATGCTATTACTTTAGAAAACTTAGTACTTATTAAATTTAATAAGTTCCTGCTTCGACCAAACTCGACCATTCTCAATTCCGTTTGATTTAAAATCTACTGAACTTTATCCAGCTTTGTTAAAAATATTAATTTGATCGTATAAATATAATAAGTAAAAATTATTTATATTCTCAGTCACAGCAACGCGTGGCTGGGTCAGCTATTTTCTTTATATATTGTAATTTTCAAAACAAATTTTCAGTTTGTTCACTTTGAAAAAGTTTAGTCATCTTAACCATTTCACTTTGCCCCATATTCCCCTGCTAGATTTTAATATTTTTTTATCAGTTTAAAGTTTTAAAAAACAAAACGACAGTTAAGTTTAGTGGTATTTCATTTACAGATACTGTTTTCATCATAAGGGACCAGGAACAAAAAAGAGGGCAGAAATAGTTAAGAGTAGTTTCATTAAGTCTTATGAAATTTATAATAGTGTTTATTAAATACAAAAATGTTTGAATGCAAAATAATAAAAACTATATGCGGAGTAGAAATAACTTGAAACAAAACTTTATCTTTTAAATGGTTGCATTTTCGTAAATAACATGCATTCATATTTCCTCGCATGTTGTTGGTACACAAGTCAATTTTAGCGAAATTGAATATTTATCGTCATACTTCATACCAGCGGTTAGCCGCCTTATGACTTCGTAACTTTAATTGGGCTCTTTAAATAAAAATAAAAACATGCATTGTTTCCATCTTTTTCTCTTTATCGGTACGTAAATATTGAAAAACAAAGCCCTCATATTCAACTAAGTGCACGTAATTATTTAACATGAGCGCAAGGGTTGGAGCTTAACAGCTTTCATCATTAACACGGACTTGCCTGTCCATTAATAATAACCTTCTACTTCCGCATAATTACTGCAAGCCAGATAGTTAATTAGAGCCGTAATTGTCAGTATCCACGTTGACTAAGCGCTTTGGCGTTCGAGTGTTATTTGTAAGGGAAGTGATTCGGTAAGTGCATCATATTTTGCAATTTTGATTGCACCCAGTTATTTAAGCTTAATTGTCGAGTTTATAGGCAATTGTTGGTTCAAAGTGTTTTTATGGTATTACTTACTTAAATTAGACGCTAGTAAATCATGAGCGTGAGAATTATCTACATGTTAATTATTTACCCGACATGAAATGATGCCCTAATGGGGTGGTTTCCTTCAGTCAAACGTACTACTTTCAGTCACTGAAATTGATAGAATAAGCAACAAAAAAAAAAAACATGGACCCAGAAAATACTTTCATTTTCCCAACAGTTATTTTTTAATAAATTTTTTTGAATGTCCGATTTTTCAAGCAAGGCGTGTTCTTGATGACGTCAAAAATGATGCTTTTTGGCTCATCTTTCTACCACGTTTCCATGTTATGATAATCAAGAAGCTAATTAAAATTGAGCTCTACGCTTTCTATCAACCATATCGTTGTCAATACACGTGAGTAAAGATGTGAATGAAATATTTTGCTCTGTGAATGACAACACTGAAGGTATTTCATCATTTGTGATGTCATCGGACAGAAGCGTAAACAATGAAAGAGCACCGATTTTAATTTTTTAAAAAAATATTAAACTTAAACAAATTATTTAAAAAATTGACAGATCCTAACGTTTTAAGCATGCTCTTTCAGAAAAAAATACTTTTAAAATTTTGGAAACGACCCCATTGTCGAGTTTATAAGCAATTGTTGGTTGAACGTGTTTTTATGATTTACTTGCTAACATTAGACGTTTGTGAACATGATCGTGAAAATTATCTACACATTAATTATTTATCCGACATGAAATGATTCCCTAATTATAATGAGGTCATTTCCGAAATTTTAAAAGCATTTTTTTTTTCTGAAAGAGCATGCTTAAAAACATAGGATCCGACCATTTTTTAAATAATTAGACGAAGTTTAATACATTTTTTAAAAAAATTATTCGGCGTGCTTTTATTGCTGACGCTTCTGCCGATGACATCATAAGAGATAATATAATGCCATTCACTGATGACATTCAGTGAGCACAATAAATAACTTGCTTCTTTACTCACATGTGTTGGCAACGATATGATTAGCGTAGAGTGTAATATTAAATTCGCTTCTTGTTTATCGTATCGCTGAAACACGGTAGACAGTCGCGTCAAAGTGCATCATTTTTGATGTTGTAACGACAACGCCTTATTTTCAAAATCGGACATTTTACAAAATTAATTAAAAATTAAGCGTTGGGAAAATGAAAACTGCTTCTCGCTTCATGTTTTTTTTTGCTTATTCTATCAATTTTAGTGACTAAAAGTAGTACTTTTGACTGAAGATAACAACCCTATTTTTTAATTTCCTTCGGAATATTTAAACGCTCACTATAACAATACGACTAGATATTTGTCTGGAATAACCATATTTATGAACAGTTCTAGAAATGTACCGATTCATGCAGTAAAGGGGACGGTCAAGGGTGAGAAATCCCTTTTCTCATAGGATACACCAATACGTCGTCGAACACATTCATTAGATTTTATCGGTTCTCGAGGGGAAAGCATAAATGCATAGCGGAGATAATACACTGTAAAAACAATTCAGAAACGTTCCAGAAAATAATGGGCAGCTGATGTGCCCGATATCTTCCAGTAACATATCTTGAAAAAATCAGGAACGCTTTTCGCTAAAAGTTAGTAACCTTTCCGAAATTAACCTTGAAACTTTATGAAGACATGCGAAATCTGCCCTGTTAAAGCCAGCCATGTCTCCAGCACCTTCTAGAAAGTTAAGTAGGTTTAGTGAATTGATTAGAACCTTTTTAGTTTATCAAGAAGGCTCCATAAAAATCAGAGCGACCACGGTCAAGGCTATGCAAGAGGGAACCAAGCATATATCTTGCCTTGCAATGCTTTAGCTATCCATTGACATTTTCACTCTCATTGGGAACGTAATCAATCTGGACAGGCCGTAAGCAGCCTTAGGCCGATACATTTAAATAAACACGCTCATTCAATCTTTAAACTGGTTGCTAAAAGTATTTTCCACAACAGTGAAAAGTCTGCACTCGTGCAACTTGTAGCGATTCAGCAAACTTTTTTGTGATGATCCTTGCTTTTACGGGGAAATAGGTGAAAACGTATGAAATCCCGAGACGTTCCTCGGAAATAACCAGTAACGTTTCGGAACTTTTTTACAGTGTACATACAAAATATATTAATAACAAATAATTAAATTATCAGAAACAAAAATATTTATGCATGTTTTTTCTCATAACTCTAAAATGAAAACAGCAATACATATTTATCGTTATAAAGGAGCACCAGGTCATAGAACAAGAACAATCTAATATTAATCAAATAAATTAAATTAAATTAAATCAAGAAATTCTTGATTATTGTTCAACATGGATTAGTAGTAAATTCAACACTAAAGAGTGCCAAAGGCACTGTATGCAGTGTTTTTTAATCGGTTTAATTTGGAGTACAAAAACAAATGTGTATTAAAATATACAAATTAATTTTACGCAAGTAATAAATATTTCACACGGAACAACAATTCGACTGTTTGACTCCAGAAAAAAAAACACAATAACTCGCATTGAAACATTTTATATTATAAAAAATGTCCAAGAGTCAATTATTATAAATCTAAAAACGTGTTGGTTACAGTGATTTCATTTATAGTCCGAAGTTTGCTTCAGACTCACGAATTGCCATTAAAAAAAAAGTTTTTTTTTTTAATTTAATTTATTTTATTTTATTTTATTTTATTTTATTTATTTATTTATTTATTTTTTAAATGTCTGGTTTATAAGTGCAAGACTATAGAAACTTTCGACATACATTTTACATTTTAGCAATGTTTTTAGCCTTCTCCAAGTCTAGAAAGATCTCTTGCTTGTGAAACTCGTTACGGGAAGAGCAGGCTTTTTTTTTCTCTCTCCCTTTTAAACTTTTAACATGGGTATAAGTCTTTTTCGCAGGACAGATAATATTCAAAATTGGATAGTGTGAAATCATGCTTTAATGTCAAAAGGTTTGCTCTGAATAAAAAGAACAGTACATTTTAGATATTGTTTAGTTACAAAATTAAGAAAACATTACATAGAGCACTATGAAGCAAACTAATAGTTTAGTTCTAAAAATAAGACGGTGTTTTCTGTTCGCATGCAGTTCGATTTTGAATGTGAAGGGGGAAGAAACCTTTTTTTTTTTTACTTATTATAGAACTGAAACTATTGTTAATTTTGCTTTTAATTTTTTTATGTGCAAAGTACATAGAATCATTATCAATTAATACATAAAAAGTTATTTTTGATATCCGGTCCCCCCTAAGTGCGCCACTGGATGAAGTCGTGATTATTATATTGTATTACAGCCACAACTCGGATTATATTCCCCCACCCCCGCTGTCAAAAATTTACGAATAAATAAATAAGTATACTTTACAGAATAAATAAAAAAATATCAAACATCCTCTTACGAAAGAAATTTTCATAAAGCTTCAAAACAGCTCTTCATTTCTGTTTGAAAAAAATCACAACGAAATTATCTTTTATTATTGCTGCCAAAAATAAAAATAATAAACTGAAAATTTAAAAGCAGATTATGCTAACAATCATTATTTCATAGTATAAGTCAGGACTGCGTTATCGAAGTCAGAGTAATCGAGACGCAGTCAGACTGATTTTGGTGTAAAGGAGTCAGGAGTTAAAGACAATAAAATTCCAAGAGTCAGAGTCGGTCATTTTCCTCCGAGTCTATATTTCTGCAATGGCTGCAAAGTCAGTCAGATTCCTGGAATCAGAATCGAACGGATTTCGGAATAGACGAGTCGGAGCCGAAGTCGAGGGCCCTAAAATGCTAATAAATGGAATCGGGAGTTGCTCACTTTCCCTGCACTTCCACAGCTCTGTTAAAAATATTTCTGATTTGAATTCATTTCATTCGAGATCAGCCATAATTATCTTTGACTTGACAAAGTATGGGATTTCGATTTTTATTTATTACTTGTTTTTTAATTCTTGACACCAAAAATTGAGAAAATATTCAGAATTTTCATTGCCTTTTTAATTGCCAAAAAAAAAAAAAGTTTTTTGAGCTTTTGGTTTCTTTGATAAAATTGTTTCAAATTGTAAGTGTTTACGTTTAAAATTTTTGAACTGTTTAAAAATACCTTTATAATGGCTAAAAAAATAAAGGAAAAGAAAATCCATACATGTTCCTCAACAAGAGCTTTTTCCTGTAAAGTTTGTTTGAAGCAACTCGGTCTTAATTTTCAAGGTCTATATTTGCCTTGAATTTTTCCATAAGCAAGAATGTTAAGCCTTTTTAAGTTCTCGAAATATAACGAAATATTGTTCAAATCAAAAAATGTGAAAAATGGGAATGAGGTATACTTGCCGAAATCTTTTTAAGACAAATCGAATCGGCCTATTTAATCAAAGCTATTACGTAGAAACAGACAGACAGACACAATTTTTTCCAATCTCGAAACCTTTTTTTTTTTTTTTTTTTTTTTTAATATCCATTGGAGCACCTGTCAACTACAACCGGACAATGAACGGGTTTGGACAGGGAAGGTCGTTATTTTTGACGACATTTGCAATACTAAAAGACAGAAGTTCATTGCAACAAAATTTCTTGGTGTGACACATTAAGAGATTTTATTAAAAGGAAGTTGAAGTAAGCTGTTCAAACTATATTTGTGTGAAAGAAAACGATGATTTAAAACATGTTCCAAAATGTGTTTCCTATCCGTCCCAAATGCGTCCCCAATCTGTTGCATTTTAATTTCCAAGTTTATATTTAACAGATATCCTGAGCGGAACAAACTCTGAGAATAATTTAATTTGCTTTTGTTTTAACAAAACACATTCAGAACACATTTTAGTATACATTCACACTGTAAAAAAAATCCGAAACGTTACTGAGTATTTTCGTGAAACGTTTCAGAATTTCAATGGTTTCTATCCACTTCTTGGATAAATCAAGTTTCATGGTCAAAAAGTGTCCTTAATTGCTGCAATTCGCAGGAATGCAGACTTCTCACTGTTGTAGAAAATGTTTTTAGCTCCCAGTTTAAAGATTAACTTAGTGTATTTATAAAGTGTATTAGTTTCTGTTTGATTGCGGTCCGCCCCGACTGGTAAGGCGTCCAAATGTCGCAAATCAGTCTATGGACTACGTAGCTTAGCGAGAATTGCAGCCGAGTAAAATCTTGATACTTACCTGTGCAATTCTGTCTTAGCTTTAGCCATGTTTGCAATACTGCGTTTGGAGCCTTCCTGGAAACACAGGAAAGTGCCCTTCCAGAGACACGACTGGCTTTAAATGGGTAGATTTCAGAATATTTCAGAAAGATTGCAGGATAATTTTAGGAAGGTTACTGAAATTTGGCGGCAAACGTTCCTGGTTTTTTGTAAGATATGTTACTGGAAGAAATTGGGCACATCAGCTGCCCATTATTTTGCAGGAACGTTTCTAAATCGTTTCTACAGTGTAACTAAAGATATATTCAACACAATTTAACAATACATGACATGAGGTAGTGAGAACTAAAGGAGGGCAAGTGCAAAAATTTTAAATATATACATAAAATATAATCAGAAAAAATGGGAAATATCAAGTATCATTGTCAAAAAGTTTCCTGAATTGCTACAAGTTGCACGAATTCAGACTTTTCAATCTTGTGAAAAATATTTTTAGCTCCCAGTTCAGAGATTATCTGAAGGTATTTATAAAGTTTATCGCTTCAGTTCGATTACAGCTCGTCCGTGCTGATCAAGCTCTCTGAGGGAGTAAATAGGTGCGAACGACGTTGCTTTGCAAGAATTGCAGGCGAGTACGATTTTCGATACTAGCTTGCAATTCCAGCATAGCTTTGATCATGTTTGTAATACTGCTTATGGATATTTCTTAACAAATCAGAAAGGTGTCAAGCTGTTCTATTATAGTTACCTTAGTTCTCTCCAAATTTCCAGAAGCAAGACTGGATTCAAACGGGAAGATTTCTGAATTTTCCAGGAAGCTTCCGGGATAATTTCTGGAATGTTACTGAATTTTAGGGGAAAACGTTCCTGGTTTTTGTAAGGTATCTTACTGGTAGAAATTGGACCGTGGGTAGAAGCTGCCCATTATTTTTCAGGAACGTTTCTGAATCGTTTTTACAGTGCATCTAACTGAAACACTTTTATTGAATGAAATTGTCCCAAACCTGTATCCAATGTAAACTGCTGCACAAGAAGCGTAAATTGTAAGATCTTTTTTCAACCACCCCTTCTTTATTAGAGTACAAAAATATGCTCTTCAAAATGGATGACACATACACATAATGAGTATCAACGAAACATATGTTTCTGACATTATGTTCAGTTCAGCTATTTGCACTTTATTTCCAGGAAAATGTTCTTTTATGTTTTCTTTTCTTTCTAAAAGTAATCTCTTTTGAAAACAACTAAATAATATAAGTAACTTAATAAAGAAGGACACTGCAGAAAGGAAATGGGATGCAATCGTATTTTAAATTGCGTTACCGCATGAGTGAAGAAAATACTTCATTTCTTGTCATGATATTTTGGAAGAATTACATGAAGAAGGAAATCAACGAGTTGAACATTTTAAGGACTTTGCTTTAGATTAAAAAAAAAAAACAAAAAACAAATTCCATTTAAATTTAGAATTTTTTTCTGAGTTTTGTTTTATTTTGATGTTGCACCATATAGTTCTTATATGATGAAATATGTCATTCAACGCGTTCTTTAAGTTGTTATTAATGAAAAAAAATCAAAATAAAAATACTCTTTGAATGGAAAGAACAAAAACATTTTTTTAAAGATATTTGCAACGAGTAGTTAAAATATTTCAATTGCGATTTCTAATTTATGAAATATTTTTCCCTGGAAATGAATTTATGAAAGTCATTGAGAGTATAAATGAGGTGTTCAAAACCAGTTATATTATTCAGTATTTATATTATCTATAATATAAACATCGAATAATATAAATATAAGTATTTATCTATTGCTAATAGATAATACCGAATTACCACATTATTGTCGATAAATTGATGGTTGGTGAATCGGTAATAATTTTTAAACTCACAAATTTGAATTTTTTTGTGCATGCTAAAGACTGTTTTCGGCATCTTAGCAGACGAAAGCAAAATAACACGGTGTTATAAAATGTTGATATAAACATGCTGCACTCTGCACACAGTGTCCAATAACAGGTTAAGCCTCAGAACCCTCCCCGCTGACCGGAACAAAAAAGGGGTATAAATGAAAGCCTTTGTAGCTGAGTAATGAAATGTCAAAATGGAAAGGTTAAAAAAAAAAAGTGAGAGGGCTCATAAGATTAAAATTAAAACTCGTTAAAATTCGTGGAGATGTTAGGAACAGTGCTCCTTGGCCACTGAAAGGGGCAAGAGGGCGGATTAAACAGAAAAAGCGATACGAAAGCTGGACGAATTCGTTGTGGCTAATGTAGGCGCTTTTCTATAAGCATTAGTGGCAGGTATGTGCGACATTCGTGATTTCCCTCTGTGGCCCCTCATGGACATTCACTCTTTTAAAGGCTTACCGCCAAGTTTGAATTGCTTGACATGGTCTTTCAAGATGGTGGTTTAAGCATCAATATTAGCATACCGAGTATGCAGTTTACCTCGAAAGTCAGTGGTGGTTGGCGGACGGTATGCTGGCGGTTTAAGGAAGAAATTTGTATTGCATTTATATACTGAACATTTTTTTTTCATACCTACTATTATGTGTACTTAAGCACTTACATTCTCCAGCGGCATGATGCGAGAGAGAGAGAGGCCTGTGCATTGAAAAAATTAATGGTTTTTTTTTTAATGGAAATCTTTTTTTTTTTTTTGGTGGGGGAGGGGTTTGCGGGGAGGCTTTAATTCAGGAGGGAGAATACTCTCTAAAAAAGCTGAGAGAAATGCTCTTCTAATAAGTCTGAGCCCATGCAGCCCCATACTCTAAGAGATGATCGTTTTTTAAAAATCTAGTCTACTCTAACCTACATGTACACTGTAAGAAAACTTGGAAAGGCATATATCATTTAAGGTCACCGTTCAAGGATTTCACGAGTTTTCCGCCAGTTTCCAGTGAAAGACAAGTAGATATAGACTTATAAAGACAAGTAGATTTTTATCGATTGTTTTTATTGAATTACTGCAAGTGTCACGAGTGCAGATTTATCAATGTTGTAAAAAACATTTTTAGCTAGGAGTGTGAACGTATACTTAGCTTCTGTATCAGGAGTTTCGAATTTGGCTCGGTTACGATCATTCCATCTCAAATGTGAAATGCAGTTTCTGGATTTTGCAGGTTTGCAAATAGTGCTGATTCAATGTTTAATTTTGAATGTATTCCTACCTTAACTCCGCCTATTTGCTTCAGGAGTGTTCTTAAAAAATCAGATGAGTGCATAGTTATTACTAGAAACTGTCTCTGAAAGTGTCGTATTTCATCTATAAATTTTGGCGGATTCTATTGGGAATATTTCTGACTTTTTCGGAAAGCTTTTGGGTTAATTCCAGCACAGTGTTTGACTCTCAGCAGGAAACATTACTGCTTTTTGCCAGATATTTAACTGGCAGAAATGGGGCATTAACTACCCGTTATTTTGAGATTTTTTTAGCGTGTCATTCTACATAATATCTCGTTTTCTTAGGAATCTAGTGTTTATAGGAATCTACTATTCTTAGGAATCTAGTATTCTTAGGAATCTAGTACTCATATGAAACTAGTATTCATAGGAATAAGTATTCTTAATCGTAGTTATTTTCTGTTCTTCTAATTTCAATGTTGAATACCTAAGTTCATGACTTCAACTAGCATATAAAGCTCTCTAAACTTTAAAACAAAACATAAAAAATTAAAATTTAGTTCCTATGTAGAACCTAACCGTTGCATATATGTACACATTCTTAAGAAATTCTATTGAGCAAACTTTCCTACAGTGAATAATTAATGCTTTAAATTTTTTAATATGTCACATTAAAGGAAACGTGGCTGGGATAAAATGGATGGTGCGAGATTTTAATAAATCACAAAGACGCTTACTTTTCCATTAAATAAATCATAAATCACGCTGATTTTATTTCTTAGAAAAACTATGATCATTAGGGTAATTCTTCTTTTGGTACATGGATTGAGATATAATTACTTGTTGAGGTTTCCAAGAGAAAAAAAAACCCTTAGTTTTGCATTTGCAAATAAAGACGATTTTTTCTTTATATCCGGATTGGATTGTGTACTTTGAAAATGTACGCAATTTTTTCCAATTTTTATCGAGCAGCCATAAGCATTATGTACTTTATGTTTAATTTTGAAGCACAGATCCTTGCAATGCAAAATACTTGCTTTTGTGTTTTGATCCCCTAACTCAAAACGGCACGCATACCCAATGCACGAAATGAAAAATATGTATACAAAGTTTCGCAAGCAAGAAAACTATTCAAGATTTAGCAGGTAATTATGGTAATTTAAAAGGTATTTTTTTTTTATCAAACGTTCAAAACAAGTTTTCTTATTTAGATTTGCTTGGGATTTAGTTTTGTATTACAACAAATAGCAAGTTAATGCTTGTTGAAACATTTCAGTAGATGCTCCAAATAAAAAAATACAAAAGGTTTGATTACCTTTTGATAATAATAATTATTATGATTCATTTTAACTTTGTGCTTGCTGAATGCTTTATTTTCAAAACTTCTATATTTTTATGACAAGATTTACAAACAGTCACATTTTGTCTAAAATTTGCGCAATCTGCCAAAATTAGTCGATCAATAGTAAAAATGTTGCCTAGAGACAAAGATCTAGAATTTGTCGAACTAAATTTTCATTTTTTTATTTCCAAACTTGAATGGTGTAGGTTATCATTCTAAAAATGGAAGACTTTTCAAAAAAAATTCTTATACCATTATTGTTAGTAAACTATCTGAAAAAATTGGATTTCCCAGTAAAGTGTCCTATGTATTGTAAATGTTGTCAGCAAAGCTACGAGGAAATGTTTGAAATTTCAGTTAGAAAAATAATTAAGTTTTCATGTGGCATTTGCCATTGGCTTGGTTCCTGCTGTTTTTGCGTCAAAATAACAAATTTGAACTTTTTGAGATTATAAATCGTACAATAGTTGCAACACAGTACACTTTTGTGTGCATTTAGACATACCAAAGTTACATGCATTTTTTTCTATTAGTAACTAATATAAACGTTTATTAGCGAAATCAAATTGCTAAATTTACAGACTAAGAATGATATATTTATTAAATATTCATGTCCTTTCACTGGATATACTCTTTTCATAAATTTTGATCTGCAAGTACGAAATTAGCATTGTTTAATTCAGTTATCAATCCATATTTCGCTAATTTATTCTAAGATACTTTCTGTAATGTAATTATATCTCTTGTATTTTATCTAAATAAGTTATAAGTCCAGTGGGAAGTTTTCTTTCGTACGAAAATCACAGGTTATTATTTAATCAATGGAAGTATTTAATAAGCAATCAGGGAGTTAACGCAAAGAAGTTGAGAATGTGGAGTAAATAATTGGAATGAGCATTACCGCTCCTTAAAGCCTTACTTATTAATTGACTGAATTTAAAGCTTGGGCTGTATTATCTCTAAAACTACACATTATATTGCGCTTTGTAAATTGATGCATGCGTTTTTTTTAACTTAATTTTTCAAGCTTTTATTTTTGTATTTGTTGTAAATATATTTAAGTAGTTTTAATAGTGTAAACGTTTTGCTTATAGTAACTAATAAATTATTATATGTCCAGTGGTATGTTCATTCAACAAGGAATTTAACTTTATTATATTTCAAAGCTTTATTTATGACATATATCTAATATTATATTATCTAAAACACAGTATTTCGTTCATTATATCATCGTATATATTATTTCCTAATTATTTCTTTTGTAGGGACGCCTTCTCTTTCTTAATATTTAAACCAAACTTCATAGGTAAGGTATCATTTAAAATATTTTTTTCAACGGTTTCGGCTGAAAATAAACACACAATTCATTTAGGCTATTCCGCCAAAAAAAAAAAAAAAAAAAATCTAAAATATTGGATCAGTTGGTAAAGCGTCGTTTTGTTATTGTTGTGTGGCTTATCCTCAGACCGTACGTCGGAATCAGACAAGGTCCATAAGACCATTAACCCTTAAGAATTCCAATACCAGGAGGGGAGGGGAGTTAAGATCTTCCCCTGTCAAAGTCAAAATTAAAGTTAAGTCAAAAACAGGTCATGATATGTACATGAGATGCCCGCTGAGTTTGGCATTTTGTAGAAAGTGCAAAAACCTCCTCTCCTTCACGAAAGGAGAGACATTTAATGTGACCGCTTTTCAATTTTGAGATAGCAGTTTGGGAGGCTGTGTCGCACTCTAGAGAGAAGAAAGATCCGGGTTGTTTACTTCTGTACCAGTGATGGTGGGGCGGTGTCTTCCATCCCCTAGAAATTTCAGAATTTATTCTCGTCTGAAGTTCAGAGTAGGTGAGAGCTGTGGATATAAGTGAAGTAGTGCTACAACCCTTTTTGCCAAGACAATTGCTTGTTCATCACCCATAATGTCCACATGGGACGGAATCCAAAAGATTCGTTTTAATAATGGGAAGGTCGTAATCGAATTCCCATGGGCCAATAAGAATTCGTTTTACTTACTAATTTTTTTCAGATTAATTCTGATTGAAATTTCCATGAATATAAAATCTAAACTCAAATAGAAGCACATTGTTCGTGACGATTTCCAAAGCAATTCCCGGAACACTTTTCAGAAAACATATTTGTTTTCGTACAACTTTTAGACTAAACAATTTCGGAACACTAACGCATGTCCTTTTAAGATCACTTAATCGCACACTGCGTAGCATACCTTTTACAAAACTTATGAAACACTAATTTGATTCTACCATAAGGTTTTGCTGTAACTCTACAGCATTCTTGCAAAAGAGTACTCGATCATGGAAAACCATCCTTTACAATGGTACTCGCGACATCGAGCGAAAGCTATTCATTTTAAAAAAGTTCCATTAGTTGGGGCAAACCTTACTTGATAGCGTTGTGATACATACACAGAGCTAAATCAGAGAGCAATGGCCAGGTACGATTTGTCCTAACCATAGTAGTATCATATTGAGAGGTTCTATTGAGTGGAAGTTGTTGGAATTATATTCGTACGAAAGAAAGCGTTTTTTTTTTTTTTTTTTTTTCCACAAATGCATCCATACGGGTTTCCAATTTGTTCTCAAATGTTTCCCCAATCTGTTAGCAAATGTGTTCTCAAGTTTAAAGCGCACAATTAACCCGAGTGAGAAACACTCCAAATATATTAGGAGCATATTTCATAAACTTTCTTTTTAACGGAGCACATTTCGTGTACTTTCTAATTAACGGATCACATTCGGAACACATTTTTGTGCACTTTCAGGCATTTGGAACACTTTTCCTGAACTTTAATCAAATATGTACTGGGAAATGAAGGTGTATGTAAAGATTGCAGCTAACAATATAATTTATAAAAAGAGCTATCTGTGAATAATTTCCAGCCACAAATACATTTTTTTTACTTGCAGCAAATCTTTTTCATAAATTTATTCAAACATCATGGACAATATTTTTTCTCTATAAAATACCTCGAAATATGTACATTATTGATGCTATCGTAATGTCATTTTAGTTTTGAAACTGATTTTATTAAATGACACAAAGCACACACAAAGAAAAACGTTAACATTATTCAAATAATAAACATACTTTGCTACTTCAAGGGAATAAAACTCTAATTAAATTCATTCTTTGAACTCACATTGATGTAAAATTGAAATAATTTCTAATTCCAGAAAAATGTGTCGCCTAATACAATCAATTCTTTTGTTGAATTAATATTTCTGTTTGTGGCAACGGCACTCGTTAATTGCGTTATGAAGCATTATTGTGATAATTTTCTGAGAGGCGCAGATAATGAGATTACGTATCTAGGAATTTATAAAGCAGTAAAATTGCCTTAAGGTGGTTTCTCCGTCGAGTGAACGAAACTTGGGATGTGCAGTCAAATAGGAATAGCTGGCTGAAAGAAAATTAGCGTTTCGAAATGCATTGCAGAAATGATTATAAAATTGTATAACCCTAAAGTTTTAATAAATATTTTCTTAAAGTGAGATGGATAATGTTTGCATTGAAGCAACGAATACATAAGCTGATTAAATCAAAAATTTCAAATTTGTTTTTAAGTTAACTAACGGTTTTACACGTATTTAATCTGAGTAAATTCTATTTTAATAAATTACACATTTTCGATGTTGTTGTCTACCCAAACATTCTACAATGTAATCCTAAATTTTTTATGCGTAAAATACGAGGTATATCCACAAAGTAAGTTCCGTTGGTAATAAAGAAATGTCGTATTCAGATACAGGAAAAATATTTATTGCTGAAAAGTCTACGACTCTTAAACTACTTTTCTCCATAATTCCCAAAATTTTAAGGGCATTTGTCATATTGTGGCACAAGGTTTTTTATGCCTTCTTTATAGACGGTTGCCGCCTGTGTCTTTAATAATATGGTAACATGTTTTTTAAACTCATCATCGTTGTTGAATTTTTGCCCACCAAGAAAAGGTTTTAGGTACAGGAAGAGGTGGAAATCGCTAAGAGCGAGATCAGGGTTATAAGGAGGTTGGTCAAACACGTCCGGGACAAATTCCTGTATGTCCTGACCTCGCTCCTATCAATTTCTACCTTTTCTTGAGTTTGAAATATTTTCTTAGTGGGCAAAACTTCAATAAAGATGATGAGCTAAAAGAATAAGTTACCATATGGTTGAAAACGCAGGTGGCAACCTTCTAAGAAGAAGGCATACAAAAACTTCTGCCACGCTATGACAAATGCCTAAAAAATTTGGGAGTTAATAGAAAAGTAGTTTTAGAGTTGTAGATTTTTCAGCAATAAATATTTTTCCTGTATCTGTATACGATATTTGTGTATTGCCAAACGGAACTTACTTTGTAGATATACTTCGTACTAGTTCGAATTATTAATTGTGATCTCCTCAAAGATAAACTTTAAAACCTTAGTTAAAAAAAATAGTAACGTAGTGGTATCATTGTTAGAAGGGGATGCAACCTTAAAATGAGAATTGCTGTGATATTTCAACTTATTTAGCCATTGAAAGGGAAGCTTATTCAGAAAATTAGAAATTAAAAGAAACTCCTTTTTTCATTTATCTCATCCATTTCTTCTGTACATTTATATTAAGGCATTTTCTCAGATAGCATACATTTTCCGCGTCAATAAAAGCAAAAGTATGTGGTACGCTAAGAAGTACTAAAAGTGCACACGCAGATTTTTATTTACGTTGTCGAAAAACACTATGATGCAAGAATCAAAAACAAAGGAATAAATTATGTTTAAATCAGAATTAAGTTTAATCCATCACTGTATAAACGATTTAGAAACCTTCCTGAGAAATAATGGGCATCTAATTTGCCCAATTTCTGCCAGTTACATATCTTGAAAAATAAAACAGGAACATTTTCCGCTAAAAGCCAGTAATCTTCCTTAAATTAGCCTTAGATCTTTCTGAGGAATATGGAGATCTCACCTGTAAAAGCTAGTCTACAGATTTTTCAAGGGAAATTTGGTAGATTTAATGCAATTGATTTGAATCTTCCTTAGTTACTAAGAAAGCTCCAGAAGCACGGCCAAAGCAAAGGCAGAATTGCAAGTAGAGCTTACCTGCAGGCATCCAGAGACGTATTCGCTCTCACTGTGATACACTTATTAAATGCACTCAGTCAATCTTTAAGTTTGCTAAAAATATTCTTCACACCAGAGAGGAGTCTCACTGTAAAAAAATTCCGAAACGTTACTGGTTATTTCCGTGGAACCTTTCGGGTTTCTAGAGGTTTTCACCTATTTACCCGTAAAATCAAGTATTTTCGCAAAAACGTTTCCTGAATTGCTACAAGATGCACGGATGCAGACTTCTCACTGATGTGAAAGATATTTTTTGCTACCAGTTAAAAGACTGACTGAGTGTGTTTATTAAGTGTATAGGCTTTAACTTAATTACGGCCCGTCCAGATTGACTAAGTTCCCAATGGGGGCAAATATGTCAGTGGATAGCAGGTCACTGGATAGCTGAAATCATCGTGTAGCTTTGACCATGGTAGCTCCAACGCTTCCTCAGTAAATCAAGGAAGTAATAATTTAATTTTTAGAAGTTTCACGACTGTCTTTAACAGGAGAGATTTTCCAATATTTCAGAAAGGTTACTGACTTTTATTGGAAAACGTCCCCGGTTTTTGCAAGACATGTTATTGGTTGAAATTGGGCACATCAGCTGCCTCTTATTTTCCAGGAACGTTCCTGAATCGTTTTTACAGTGCTGCATTCGTGGAAAATGCAGCAATTCAGGAAACATTTTCGCAAAGATGCTTGATTTTGATTGGAAATTGATGAGCATCAGTTTAATCCCGCAACGTCCCACGGAAATCATCGGTAATGTTTCGGAATTCGTTTAGAGTGCTGTTTAGACGAGGTTTTTTTTTTTTTTTTTTTTTTTTTTTTGATGATTAGTTAGTCTGATATCGTTTCTGATGCTCTCTCTGAATAAGCATTTGTATAAAACCTAATATGTGTACTATAACTCGATTCATCTTAAAATATAACATGTTACTTTTCACCTGTGTGTCCAGAAAAAATAAATTATCTTTTTTGTCGTACTTAAAAAAAAAATAAATAAATAAAATAAGGGTTCATAAAAGCTTCCAAGAATGCATCTACCTATTTTCTATTTCTCCCAGATGTATGATAGTCACTTGTCTGAATAAACATGCATTTAATACAAAATGCAGTAAAACCTCAATAAGTAGTCAACCGGTTAAACGGTCACTCCGTTTAAGTCGTCGTTTTCCTTTGGTCCCGACAAGATCTCAATCACATTAATAAACAATGATCCCCCTTTGGTGGTCACCAAATTTAATTTTATATCGGTTAACTAATCACTCAAAACTAGTTTTCCAAAATTCTCTTTTCTTATTGAATCTTAGAAAACAGCTTCAGACTTAATATAAATGCTGTGTGATAGTCATTAACTCTTAAAGTATGTTAGAAGACGGAATTATTTTCAGTAAGCAACAAATTCATTAGTTAACATTGATGGATTATTTTAATGTACCGTAAGTACAATAAAATTAGTTGTCATTAATGTTAAGTAATGTAAGGGTAAGAGAAAAAACCAAGGTAAGTATAACAAGTGTTTCTTCCCCCTCTCCTTTTTAAACTATTTTTTAAGTGTTCACTAATTTATAAATATTGATTACGTAAGCTATTGTTTTTCTCACTGAATTCTACAGCTGTTCATGAAAGTAATTTGTAAGGCTTTTTTCCCCCCACTCCACATGAGCAGTCACTCCGCGCAAAAGGACAAAAGTTTTTGTTCCCTTGAGTGAAGATTTAATGAGGTTTTACTGTAGTGATATTTCTCTAACTTATACTTCAGTTAACTTTCTTGACCGTTTATTACAATTCCCCTTTTTCTGACGAGATTTAAATATCCACGTACAACTTTTCATTAAACCGATTTTACATACTGAGCAATGTTCACTTTTAACTGACTTTAGCAAGCTCAACAGTTTCCTCGCGGTGTTTTCTTTTGTTTTTAGGCATCAATTTTACATACAGGGCAGTAGTGATCAATAAAAACTGACCTAGCAGTACAAAATGGTGAAGTTGTTAGACACTTGCCTCTTACACCAAAGACGCAGGGTCCAGCCAGCGGATATTCAAGTTGCAGAAAATCTACAGCATCCATAATGTATGATTGTACGTCATGTAAAAGAATCCCTCGATTTCTCGTTTGGCTAGGACTGCGCTTGGCAAAATTAAATTCCTAGTTTAGTTTTAAATCGAATAGAGTTTAAGTAAACTTGGCGTTTTAATTCTCGCTGTGATGGTATTCGCCCATAGTGGTGCTATATTTTGGAATGGATGCTATATCGGGGGATCGCATAACGTATACAAAAGGGGGGATCTCTAACGCATAACTATTAGAAAGAAAGAAAGAATGAATTGACCTTAGCCTCAAACTATTTGATTTCTAGATACCATTTTTTTTAATGCTGTGAAAATGCTTCTAAGTTTAAGTCAGAACACTTAGTATATTTAAAAAAAAAAAAAAAAAAAACACGATTCTGCATTTAACAATTTGAAAAAACTAAGTTACTTTTGATTAGGAATCCCAATTTCATCAAACAAAAAATAATCATGGTGCGTCGATTTAAAAATCTGATCGAATAAGAAACATCTAGTTGTGATGGAAGGTAAGTGGCAAAAGTAAAACTTTCGAGATGGTCAGTAGAAATGGTAAGATAAACATTTTTTTTTTTTTTTTTTTTTTTTGAGGCAAGTGATAATATTAGTGGCAAGTACTGGTCGAGAGCAGGATTCAGATTTTTTTTTTTTTTTTAATGAAAGTCTACTTGCTTCAACTTAATTTTTTTAGCAAAAACTGTGAAAAACAGATTTAAGCCCTTCTACTTCTCATTATCTCACATTCGTAAACAATTATTAAAATAAATACGAAGTAGATGATCACATAATGTAAAATATACACAAGTTTGTGGATACATTAGCAAAACATTTCGCATAAAGTCAATGGAAAACACTGAAACTTCAAAAACAAAATTAAATGCTGAAGTTCATTCAAAACGAGCGTTACAAAAGGACCATCTTTCATTTTTCTGCAGCAGAAATAGTTGCAAAAATGACTCAATAAAGCAACGAGAATCTTTCCGGGCATAAAAGAGCGAAAGTAACAGAATTAAAAAATCGCTCATATTTTCGCAATTTATTTTACGGGTGTTATGCGTTTATGTGCTGCGACTTTCGCGATTCATTCTTTAAAATTTCTTCCGAAAGAGACATTATCTTTGAAACGAAGTGAAATGGCGCATTTTTATGTTCTTCTTTATTAGTTGAAGAACTTTCGCTTAACTTGCTTTCTCCTCCTGCTTTAATACGTTGCAATGAACATTACTCTGAATATTACAAATTACTAAGTTTTCTTTTCAGACCTCGCCACCTGCTACCGTGTCTTGTAACTTTGAGAAGTTTTTATTAAAGGTTATTTGTGTTAAAACTAAAACTCACACAACAAAAGGAATTCTTCGCGTTTACATAAACTGGCTCGTGACATTAATAGAGTGAACAATAAGAACTATTTATATAACGTGCTAAAGATTTTGATCATTTGAAAATATTTATATTAAAAAGTACAGAAATTCGTTTTCGGTAAATTTGCTACCAAATAAGAAATGAAATGTGTTATGTAAGGCATAAGTACTTATAAAGATTATGCATGATGCCTTTTTTAATAAGTTATTTTAGTGAATCAAATTAAATTGAGAGTCAGATGTAAAACTCTTTTTTATTTTGTTCTCCAGGGAAATTATCTTGCAGTTAAAATAATGAAAATTAATGCATTTTTTGACAGAAAATTCTTTTTATTTTTATTGCCTCTCTGAATCATTTTTACAAAGTATTTATTACTATAATATTACTTTTGCGAATGACGCTGTTGTTTTTACTAAGTTAATAAGTATATTACCAGCATTTCTTTGCACAATTAAGTAGCCGTAAAAATATCACTGTTACACTCTCGTTGTGACTAATTTTAAAATTATTTTGTTAACAAACTAATTTCAAGGCTGAATTTATGCAAAATGAATTACGCTTTTTAACTGATCATTTGACTTGAATCTAAGAAATTTTCGATAACCTGCATTATTTGAAAAGTTTAAAATGCCCAAATGTATGCTTGTTTAAGTACATTGTTAAATTATTAACAAAACAAAGCCTATAATTAATATTGTTCTTCTTTCTTTTTTTTAATAATAAAAATGACGAAATATTTTTTTTTTTTTATGATTACGTTTACTATACGCTACTATGAAACGTTGAATATTACGTTTAATGAATTTCAATCAGCATTTTCTAATGAGAACATATCCAAGGATGTAGCTTCAATTGAATTGAGAAATTAAATAATCTTTCATTGTTTTTGGCAACAATTAAAAATCATCGACGTCACTTCCGTCACGCAAGAAAAAACTTGCAGTTTTAAGTGTAAAAGCTCTCGCACAAAAAGTTTCACATCAATGAGAAAAAAATATTTTCTTTTTATTCATTCATATGATTTTTTAATAATATTGTAACAAAAAAGACATAAAAACCCCAATTGTTATGACAAATGAAATATTGAGGCATTAATCTCCAGTTTTCGTCGAAGAAACGGTGTTGTAATATTTTGTCTTATGAACCAAGTAATTACAAGCACGAAACACCATCGCTCAACTGTCTTATCCACAGGACGCTTCCATTGTACTGTATCATTACACGATGAATTCGCCTACTGCCGTATCGAAGAGTTATTAATCAGAAGCTGCGTGTGATGCTATTAATAAATGAACAACGTCATGTCCTATTGTATTAGTTTGAATTCTTGGAAGTCTCTACCCTTATCGGGGATTCAAAAGTTTTCTGCATTCCCAGTAAACGCGTGTCACAGTTTTCCTCTACACTGTCATGCATGTTTTTGTACTTTTATTAATTTATTTTATTTTATGTTGCATTGGTGCTCATTTTTTTGAGTAATCATGAATTGCTTGACCAAAAGTTATGTTGTTCTGATTTTTATTACCATGACGACAAGAGTAAAATTAGCTAGTTCTTTTAATATTTATTAAGAGGATACATTTGTGTTTATTCAAGACTTAACTTAAGCACATTCACTTTTTTAAATGAGTTTTAAAAAATAAAGTTTTTTTTTTTAGTTTTCAGAAAAAAACATTAACATAGATGAACTTGAAAAGCAAAACTTCATCTAAATACAAAATTTCAATATTATTGATAAAAAATAGAAATAACATTACAAAGTACACTGTAAAAACAATTCAGAAACGTTCCTGGAAAATAATGGGCAGCAGATGTACCCAATTTCTTCCAGTAACATATCTTGAAAAAAAACAGGAACGTTTTCCGCTAAAAGTCAGTAACTTTCCTGAAATTATTCTGGAAACCTCTTGAAATATTCATAGATCTTCAAGTTTAAAACCCGTCGTGACTCTGGAACTTTAACATAAACTTAAGTAGATATAATGTAAATAGATGGGCACTTTCCTACGTTTCCAGGAAAACTCTAAAAGTAGTATTGTGAACATGGTCAAACTAAGAGAGAATTGCAAGCACGTATCAAGAATTTGACTGACTGATTTGCACCCTTTGGACGCTGTATCAGTTTGGACTAACGGCAAGCGAACTGAAGCCGATACACTACTTAAATACGCTTAGTTTATCTTTGAACTGGGAGCTAAAAATACTTTTTACAGCAATGAGAAGTTGAATTCGTGTGACTTGTGGCAATTCCGAAACATTTTTGACATGATACTTGATTTTTTTCAGAAAGTGGATAAAAACCACTGAAATCCCGGAGTGTCAAGCGGAAATACTCAGTAACGTTTCGGAACTTTTTTACAGTGTAAATTTAATCTTTATGAGGAGTATATGAGTGCAAATTGTCCATAAGAATCAGATCTTTTTCAGAGCATCCTAATGATCTTCTTTTTGAATTTTTTTTTTTAATTTTTTGGATACACCTCGCATTACCTAACGTAGAAAATCATCAGTCATAATATGACGGATGCGAATATTTTCTTCATTTCCATTCGTCCATTTGTAGAAACAAGAAACTCAACGAGTGAGGTTTTATCGTAATCAGTTAGTGCGAAAAACATGTTTTAAATTCAAGGAAGTCAAAATTCAAATAAATTGTTCATTTTGATGCTACATTGATGTTTAATATTTAATTTTTTGTTTTATTGATTAGAAGCTTTAGCTGACGTGTCCGTTTTGATTATTTTGTTTATATCATGTATGATAAAAAAAAATCGCATTTAGAGCATCTTAGGAGTGAGCAGCTCATTCTATGGTGGTGATGATTTCAAAATTTGGGTGCATTTTTCATGACTTCTTAGAATTAGAAAAAACTATTTCCAGATAAGAATAAATATAATTTTTGCAAAATTAAACAAAATTGTCTTTTTTTTCCTGAGGGATTTTTTTTTTGTAGTTCGTAATACAAAAAAAAAAAAAAAACTACACTTTGCTTGCATGTTCAATTATTTTAGGAATAAGGTTACATATTCCCTAACTATCCAGTTATAAAATGTTAAAGAATGTATGAATATTATTTACTGAATTTTAAATAAATGATTTAAACTTATTTAAATATGTTAGAGTATTCATTATTGAGATCCATTTCCTTTTGATTAGTCGTCAATGAAATAGTATAATTGAGTATTACGATACTTTTCTGATCAAATAACAGTCAAAATTTGTGTTCATGTATTTGCCTGCAGAGTTAATACATCAAACAATCCAAACGAATTCACTGTTAAAACGATTCAGAAACGTTCCTAGAAAATAATGGGCCGCTGATATGCTCAATTTCTTCCAGTAACATATCTTACAAAAACCAGTAAGCTTCCTTAAATTATTCCGGAATCTTCCTGAAATATTGAGAAATCTTCCTGTTTAAAGCCAATCGTGTCTCTGGAATTTTAACGTAAACTTAGGTAATTATAACGTAATTGGCACCTACCTGACTTTCCAGGAAAGCTCCAAAAGCAGTATCGCAAGGCATGACCACAGCTAAGCCCGAATTGAAAGTAAATATCAAGAAGTTTACTCTTAAACCATTAGCATCTGGTTTGCTAATTTTGCATTAGCTACTAGTTTGTTTGGCTCTCTAGGCTCCCTTAAGAGGTTTTTCGCCTCTAGCTCATGTGATTCCTATTCCGGGCTGATGAGTGCTAAAAAGCACGAAACTGCAGTCCTCGGATGGAATAACTGAGCTGGTGGTGTATTTTAAGTATTTCTGCCTTAGCCCTGGCTTAGGGCGGTAATTTACTAAAAAATACCAAGCTTTGCCATCAATCTTTGAGTTTAACCGCACCATTGCTGCGGTCGCTCATCTGGTTTGCTAATTTTGCATTAGCTACTAGTTTGTTTGGTTCTCTAGACTCCCTTAAGAGGTTTTTCGCCTCTAGCTCATGTGATTCCTATTCCGGGGTGATGAGTGCTAAAAAGCACGAAACTGCAGTCCTCGGATGGAATAACTGAGCTGGTGGTGTATTTTAAGTATTTCTGCCTTAGGGCGGTAACTTACTACAAAAGAAGTTGACTCGCCTACCAATCTTGCAAAGCTACTTAGTCCGCAGACTGATTTAGGCTTTTTCGGCGTATTATCAGTCTGGACTGGCCACAATCGAGTGGAAGCCGATACACTTTATACGTAGGATCAGTTAATCTTTAGACTGGGAACTCAAAATATTTTTCACAACCGTGAAAACTTTGCATTCGTGCGACTTATAGCAATTTAGGAAGATTTTGACAACGATACTTAATTTCTCCAGGAAGTGGATGAAAACCATTGAAATCCCGATACATTACACGGAAATGCTCAGTAACATTTCGGATTTTTTTTACAGTGTTGATTCAATACACTGTAGAAACGATTCAGAAACGTTCCTGGAAAATAATAGGCAGCTGATGTGCCCAATTTCTGCCAGTAACATATCTTGGAAAAATCAGGAATGTTTTCCGCTAAAAGTCAGTAACCTTTCTGAAATTAACCTTGAATTTTTCTGAAGAAATGCGAAATCTCCCCTGTTAAACCTAGTCATCTCTCTAGAACCTTCTAGAAAAATTAAGTAGGTTTTGTGTTATTTATTTATCAAGAAGGCTCTATAGAAATCATAGCGACCGCGGCCAAAGCTATGCAAGAAGGAACCAACCATATATTTTGCCTGCAATTCCTGCCTTGCAACGCTGTAGCTATCCATTGACTTTTTCTCTCATCATTAAAAGCGTAGTCAACCTGGACAGGCCGTACGCATCTTTAGGTCGATACACTTAATAAACACGCTCTTCAATCCTTAAACTGGTTGCTAAAAATATTTTCCACAACAGTGAAGTGTCTTCGCGCGTGTAACTTGTAGCGAGTCAGGAAACTTTTTTGTGAAGATACTTGTTTTTACGGAGAAATAGGTGAAAATGTGTGAAATCCCGAGATATTCCACGGAAATAACCAGTAACGTTTCGGAATTTTTTTACAGTGTATTTAGGAAATAAAACACATCTAAGAATTTATACATAACTTCCTTTAACTTGCACAAGTTAATAATAAATTAAACATATATTTCATCTCCCCCCACCCCGTCAATCTTAACTCGATGTATAATATCTTAAAATAAATATTACGTAAAGCATTACTCTGAACATTTTTGATATGCAAATGCAGAGAGCACATAATATAAATCAGAAAAATAAGAGTTTTTAAAGTCATTCACTTTCAAATTATGTTTCCTTGCAACTGCAACCCCCCCCCCCCCACCTCCCCTTCCCCGTACCTTTAAAAACTATTTCTTGCATCTCGAAGTCATTTTTGCTGCTTTTGCTCTGTGCAAAAGACGATAAACTTTGAGGAGCTTTATGCGAAGCATATTCCAAATAATGTCTTGATTTTAATATTTTTTCACGCACCACTGCGCTTTTTGAGATGAAACTTTCAAAAGAAAAATGTTTGATTAAAATTAGCTGTTAGACGCTTTTGATAAAAATAGGTTTTTTTTTGGGAGGTAGTGCTTGTTATTTTGCTATGCTTATAGTCGAGAGGAAGATTGATTTCACATATAAGATCGAAGCATGGTTTTAACTGTTTAATGGCATTATACTACAGTTCCTAGATTGATTAAACTGGTTTGAGTATTTTATTAAGTGGTTCTTGGAAAACAGCTCAAATAGCAACAGCAAAAGTAAAGGTAAGGCAAGATTTTTGCTCTTTTTTGACGATTGTTGTTGGGCGAGACCCATGAGAAAGATGACTCAACTTCTTTTTGAAGAAGTTTCATAGATTTTGAGCACTTAATTTCTACGTCTAAATGCTTATTACTTTTTTTTGTTTAATTTTTTTATGATTTTTTTGTTATTTTCAAAACTTTGCGTTAATGACTAGCCACCCTACTTCGGCTATAGCTGATTTACCGCTTGTCCAGTAGTTGCAATATGAAAAACTAGGACAATAATATGATTTAGGACTTACTTTTGATACTAAAACCTACCGTAGAAAACACATTAAGAGAGTTTCTGGAAAAGGTTGAGAGAAACTCAAACGCTTAAATTAAAGGTCTAGCAGGGATTAGGTAACAGATTCTAAAACTCGAAGGCTTTCTTACTCTGCTCGTAAGACCACTCCTTGGTATGGCTAACAGATTTATCAAGTTGCTCTACCTACTAATCTCAAAAAGTTGAAGATAATAAAATTAAGAGCACCTCTTACTTTCAGTAGCCTCAATCACTAATGTCCCAATGATATTGTTATTTTTGTAGCTTACTTTCAGTTCTTGTCTTTGAAAAGATAAGCAAATTTCTCAAAAGTTAATAAACTTAAGAGCTTTGAACTCTATATTCTATAACATAGCATCGATATTTTTATCAAACTGGACAAATAATCACTGGTTGAAAAAGAAATTTTCTTGGCATAATACGGAAGCACGGTTTGACGCAGTAGAGCCCTGTCCTCTTTTTACACTTTTGACACCAACTGCATATCCTAGTAAGGTAATTTTTAACGATGTCCAGAAGACGAGTACTGCCAAGAACGAAGAAGACCCAGAATTACTGTGCCAAACGGCAGTTGAAACCATTGATAATATTCCTACTGAATCGTAACATTTACACAAATGGAAGGAAATACGATTCTAGAAGAACAGACAGAGGTACTTATTTGAAAACAAGTATAGTCGATGTATTGTTTTCAAAACCCTGACCACATGCAACATGCCGAAAGCATAGTTTTCCCATCCAGAGACTGCAGTTTTGTCCTTGTTTGGGATCCTCTGTCTTAAATAGGAAATAGCCGAGTCGTCTCATTGAAGCAGGTGGTTCCAACAAACCGGGAAATAAATTTATCTCACCAACGAGAGTGCGTATATACGGTGCGATTCAGCTCGTAAATCGAAGGCAAAGCTTGGGTTTTAATTGGTAATATACAGCACCAAAGCCAATGCTAAGGCAGAACGCCTGGTTTAGGGGCGGTATCTTGATTAATACCCTAGCTACAGTTCAATTTTTTTTTTCAGAATCAATAGTTATGAAAGAAGCGTTGAACCTTGCTTTGGACATAAACATACCTGATATATGCATCAGGTGCCAACAATTTACGTCCATTGATATAGATCAGTGGTTTTAATCGTTGTTTAAATTTCTTTTTTTTCTTAAAATAAAAACAATTTAGATCGTTTTTTTTTCTTAGTATTTTTTTTATTTTTACTGAACAAGGACGAATCTTTTGCCTTTCTTATCAGACGATTTATAGTCCTTACTTTGGTAGTGTCGCTAGGAGGCTATCCTCAGTTGTCCATTTTATCCATTCAAATTATCTCTCCCCACTCTAACCAAAATTTCTAGTTTTTAGTCCAGCCATTGGACTTTTTTGAATCAGTGGCTTTTTTAGTTAAAACTGTATTAAGAACTTGTTTTTTCAAATGAAAACATTAATGAAATCGTAACGCTAAAAGGGGCCGAAGAAAAATTCCAAATTAGAGTTTGACCACGGATTATATGGAAATGGCAAGCATCCAGTTAAGATGAGTTTATCTGAATGAGGAGGAAAGGTAAAAATATAAAGCGCGTGTTCCGCGCATTTAAATGTAACTCTGCTTAATTCAGAGGCTAACTGCAAAAGCTGACTTCCCTGAAAGCTAATAGATGCTTCCTTTCCGCCTCTTAACCGGAAGTTTGCCTTTCCATCTAATCGTTGGTCAAACAGTATGTCTGGTAATTCTCTATGTGCCTATTTGTACAAAATGGAACGTTGAAGCTTACATTTTTTTCTTCCTCGAATTCTTGCAGCTTGTACATATAAATTTTAAAAAAAATAAATAAAAATTAAGAAGAAATTAAAAGCAAGAAGAAGTTAAAACAAACTGCCCGTAAGATTGCAACTTCCGTCCGGCGGTTCACAACTGTTTCTCACTTGAATTGTTAGAGTTACACGTAATCTCAAGCCACAAATTTGGTATGCACTTTCAGATTTATAACGTCAATATCAAAATATGTTCCCTTTTTGCAGTTATTAGTGGTTTTAATGTTCATAAAAAGAATATTGCATTAAATAAGTTTTAATAGTGAAATTTAGAAATACAAAAAATTAAAGACTAATTGTTTTGTGCCTCTAATTTAGGCAAAGCGGTAGATTTTTTTTTTAATTTTTAACGGTGAAATATGAAAGCAAGAAATACACCTCTGAGAAACGGTCAATGAGCAGCAATTAAGAATTTTAAAGCTCAAATATTTCAAAATGTCTGCAAGCACGTGTTTTGGTTTTAGGAGGCGCCCCATTTTCAGCAAGGAAAATCCTGTTATCCACTTTGTTAACTGCTGTTTTGCTTCAGAAGCGCAAAGCATTTTATGCATTCAAAAAGTTTTCTCTTTCCACCATAAAATGTGTGCGTGCATTAATATTTCAATGTTTAGTGTTTTAAATACGTTTATTTATTCTTTATAAAACGTTTCACTAATACCAGCAATTGAGAGCTTATTTTGAAAGCATTTATATGCTTAAAAAACTAGTATCAAGAAAAATAGCACAGTAATAACTATGAAAAGAATAGACGGAAACAATAAAATAATATTTTCTGTTTCTAATATCAAGCGGAAATGGTTTTCAATGCTGATGTGTTTGCAAGGAAAAATCGACGACACGTGTCCAAGCGTAAAGACAAAATAGCAAGGACGTGAAAAATATTTTTTGAAACTGAATAAAAACTAACTTATTGCTTTCAATAAGTATTCAAATTGCTTTACTTAGCTTTGAAGTGAAACTAATTTTAAATTATCCTAAGCAATTCATGGTTTAAAAGTGTTCCATATTTCTAGAAAAGTTCCTGCATTTATTGTATATTAGTTTAATTAAAAAAATCAATAAATTAATGAAACAATAGTTATTGCTGAAAGATGATGAAGTTGTTTTGTTTATAAAATAAAAGCGTGTACAGCTAAATTTTGTAGAAACAGTTGTGCATATTTTTCTTGACAAAGAACTAAAAGATGCCCAAAACTGTTCGCAGTACTTAAATAACAGACAAAAATGTTTTTATTATTTTGAATGATTTTTTTTTTTTTTTTTTTGGAAACTCATTGTGCGTAGGAAAGGATTATGTTTGGAATATTACATTGCTCAAGTGACCTCTTCTATGCATGCAAATTTGCTATTGTTTAAATCTTCCATGATTATTTCTCATAAATGTATCCCAACTTTGCTGATGCAAAGGGATACCTTCCATCAATGCACAGATGGATGTAGGCTTGCTGGCATGGATCTTTGCCTGTAAATAACACCCCCCCCCCTAAAAAAAGAGTGTTAAATCACATGATCTTGGGCATCAAGTTTGATCACCGAAGCGATAGATCACATCGCAAGAAAATTTCTTGAGCGTTTATTAATTTGTTCAGCACACTGTAAAAAAAAAAAAAAAATCCGAAACGTTACTGGGTATTTCCGTGTTACGTTTCGGAATTTTAATGCTTTTTATCCACTGCCTGGAAAAATCAAGTATCATTGTCAAAAAGTTTATTGAATTGCTACAGGACTTTCCGCCGCTGTGAAAAATATTCTTAGATCCCAGTTTAAAGATTAACTGAACGTATTTATAAAGTGCATCGGCTTCAGTTTAATTACGGCCTGTCCATGCTAATTAAGATCCAAAAGAGAGCGAATAAGTGCGGAAAGCTTTCATGTATTGCCGGCCGGCGGGTAAAATTCGCGTCACTTACTTGCGATTCTGGCTTAGCTTTGACCATGTTTGCACTAATGCTCTTGGAACTTCCTTGATAGATCAGGAAGATGCCGAGCTATTATACTATACATTCCTAAGTTTACTCTAATTTTCCAGACACACGCCTGGCTTTTAACGAGAAGTTTTCTGAATTTCTCAGGAGACTTTCAGGATAACTTCAGGAAGTTTACTGAATTTTAGCGGTAAATATTCCTGGATTTTGCAAGATATTTTGCTGGCAGAAATTGTCCACATCAGCTGCCCATTTTTTTCCAGAAATGTTTCTGAATCGATTTTACAGTGCAGTGCAAACGCGCTGTTCTTTTCGGTATAGTGCTGCAATTTTATTATCCCTAAACACTATACCTCAGAGCCTGACTTAAGTAGTTCAAAAAATGGCAATTTTCAAGTTATTACTGCACTATATGCGGAATCTTATTCCACATCGAGACATCACAACGTAATTCTGTAAAAAAATATCATTTATAATTATTTATTAGCATAAAAGAACGCGAGCTCCAACATTTATATGCCCCAGACGATAGTTTTCTCGCTCTCCTGCAAATTACTCTTGCAATAAGACTTATACTAGTCTGGCTCTCAGGTACAAAATTGGTAAACTGTTTCAAGTTGCCAACGCTAAATTACTTTTTTATTTACATACAAATCTTGTGTAACTTTTGGTTCGCTCTTTAGAGAGAAAAAATACTTTAACGATAACATGTGCAATGAGAACTGTAAATCACAAAATCAAAGACATACTTATTGTAAATATTTATTTCTTCCGCTTGGATCTCAGCCAAAGAGCTAAATACAGAAAAAAATGCAAAGTTTTGTTCATGTTAAGCATTAAAATAAGAAAAAAATATAACAGTAACAACTTTGGTTTTGATTTTTTTTCACTTAGTATTCACATTTATACAACCGTACGAGACGTTCACATCCGTATTTTGACTCTGTCATTGGTGCCAATTGCTTTTATCACTCACGTGGTTTTTTTCAAAATAGTTAAAATATCCAATCTTCAGTGACGAATCCAGTCTCTTACAGAAAAAGACTTTATGTGAACTGGCATAAAACAACTTGATTTTGCAGCAATGTTGTTCAGTATAGAAAAGTGCAGTGAAACAATGTTGATATGAATTGTATAAAAACGTAGCTTATTTTAACCACTTAATTTGACACATTTGCTTTGATTCTGAAAAACCGACCATGTTTCGTTGAATACCTGTGCATTTATTTTCCTTGAAATGCATGAAGCCACGATGTTCAAGCGTTACGTCTTCTGTGAATTAAAATATATACGAGGGCAAATCAAAAAGTCTTTGCGCCTACATTTTTTAGCCAAAATACGGCCGTGAATACAAAGTAAACATATACATTAGCAACAGTGACAGTTTCTTGAATCGTACCTGCTGTATCTGTTTTTTGCTCGGAAGAGCGGAGCTGCTATCAGTCATTTAAGATAACGGTTGTTCCTCAGACATCCACAGCTTATGGTCAGCGAAGTGTTATTCGTTTTGTACGGAGCAAGGGACAAAAGCCCATGGCAATTCACCGGGAAAATGCACCTACAGTTTAGACCTTGTCCTAGTGATTTTCACTCCACTGAAGATGTTTCTGGCAGGACAGAGATTCACGTGTGGCGAAGAAGTCAAGAACGCGGTCCGACGGTGCATGGTTCCACAGGCAGCCGGAAGAGTTCTGCCATTGGGGGTTCTCTAACTTAGTACCGCGATGGGACGAATGTCTGAACCAATGTGGTGACTGTGTGGAGAAATAGTGTAAGTGACATAGTTTACTACGTATATTTGTAAATACCTGTAGGTATCTTCTTTTTTTTTTTTTTTTTGCAAATAAAAAATAGGTGCAAAGACTTTTTGATCTGCCCTCATACCAAAACTTTGAATTTTTATACAGTCGAACTCTCATATAACTAGAGCGAAGGGACCACGACATTTGCTCGTTACAAATGAGTGCTCATAAACAAGGATTCGTGGAAAAAGTCATAATTTTTTAAAATTTTTGTTAAATATCAAAGAAATGTGTTATTTGCTTTGAACTTTCTTATTGTCTCTTTTTTTGTTGTTTTCGAGGAACTTGTAGCCTGAAAAATATCATCATTTGCTTTCGGGGCTTAAAAATAGTTTGAAATTTTTCTGCGCTTTAGAAGCCGATATTAGTATGTCGAGAATTGTTGTTTTCAGCATTTATGTCTTGTTCATAACTTTCCGCCTAAATTCAAAAAAATTACGGAATTTTTCCATAAATTGGATAATTTTTTCTGATGTGAAAATCAGCAGAAATTTTATGAAATGCAAAAATTTTACTCTCTTTAAGGGAGGTTCGCTCGTAAAAAAGGAGTTATGTTCCCACGGACCCTACATTGTACCAACCAAATATGTTTGATTTCCTCGTTAAATCCGAGTTCTCATTAAATCAGAGCTCGTAATAAGCGAGTTCGACTGTACTTTGAAAATAGGTTGATAGTTCAAACCAGTCAGTATGAGAGAAAAAAAGCGTAAATCTGAGATTTACGCTTTTTTTCCCCGTAAACTGTTAAAACCCCGTAACTTTTTCCCCCGTACTTACTGTTCTAATTTAAAAAAAAATAAGAAAAATGACTTGACAACTGAATAATTGCTCAAAAATAACTACCGTATTTACTGCAATGATATTAATTAAAAACGTTGGGTAGCTTAGGATTTTTTATAATCGAATTTCATCGTAATATTTTTCTAGGATTTTGAATTTTTGTTTCATTCCGAGAAAAGTATGCATTAAAGAAAAGGGTTTAGAAATTATTTGCTTCAGTACAAATTCACCTGTTTGCAAACTCAGTTAAAATCGAAGTTGAAAGTGCAAATGGAGTTGTGTTCCTTTTTTTTTTCAGTTATAGGTAATTTAAATAGAATTGTTTTTATCTTCCTCATTTTTTTTTTCCACTTGCTTAGTAAAGAATAAACAATAAGTACTAGTGTCATTTTATTAATGTAAGTTGACAAGTAAAATTGAAATAACAACAAATGAAACTAACCCTTTTTAAAATGTCGTTTTTAAATCATTTAAATTCAACAAACAAGAAAATAAAAAATAATTAAAAAAAACATTGTATCATTGAAAAAATATATAATTTTTATTTTTCGATAACCTCCAAAGTAGAAATTGTAACTCAAGGGTTATTTAAGCCTATTTAAGTATATACTGCTTGTTTATTCTTTATTTTATACTGTTTTATCTGAAAAGAAATCAAAAGAAAAAAAACATTTCTTAAAAAACGACTTTCAGACATTAAATATCTTTACAAATATCGCATTTTATGTGTTAATTCAACACTCGTGGTTCTATAAAAGTGGATTAAGTCAGTATTTTCTCAATTATTACAAATACATGATGAGCTACATGTCCAGAAAATGTAAAGCATACTTTTTGCTTATGATTCAAAGACTCGACGTTTTTTCCCCCTAATTATATTTCATTTTGATTATAGTTCAACACTTATTGCTATTGTATAATTGAACTGAATCCATGATCATCAGAGAAAACTTGGTGAAATACATTTATGACTCAATATATTAAAGAAAAAATACAATACTTTTCAAAAAAAAAAAAAAATCAAGTTGCCTTTTTTACGCACATTTATGCTGTTTAAAATTCGGCGACTGGTGATTGGTTGTATGAAATCAATGGGAACATGTTTATATTCCGTATGTGATGAAAATCATGAAATCATGTCTTTACTCCGCAAATTGATGCAAGCAGAAGCTGTTTTTGTAAGACTTCGTTGGCCACTGTGCAGAAATAAATGCAAACAGAAGAAACACTTTCCAATAAAGGATGCTAAACCTCTTTGAAGTATGAATATGAGTAAAGCACATAAGTGTACCTATGCACCGGTGATTAGCATTTTGTGAACACCAACCAATGATAATTTACAAGATGAGTCGCAAGGGTTTTTCAATTCAAGGATCAACCTTTTATAGTTGTTTTTTTACAAAAGAAAGTAAGAAAAGTTCTTGATTCCGTGGATTCAAGCAACTATCGTCAAAGGCACTTCAATCATCGGAATCGTTGCGGTCGTTCAGAAGTCCAAGACTTCGACCAAGTCTTCTCAGCTTGCACACCACTTCCTCTTGAACGAGGTTGAAGCACATGGCGATCAAAGCCATGCCAGCAAGAAGGTAAAGCGAACATATGACTAACTTTTCCTGCGTACCATCGTCCGAGACCACCGAGTCTCCTGGCACCAGGTCACCGAATCCTATAGTACTCAAGGTCACGAAGCAAAAGTAGGATCCGTCCAAGTAGTCCCAGCCTTCCCAGACGGAAAAGAGAGCAGCTCCACCACAGATATAGCCTGCTATGATAGCAAGACACAGTGTGATGGGTACTGTTACGCGTGGCTTGTTCCTGTAGTTTGGAGTGTCATCATCAAGGTCATCTTTGCTGAGGTCTGAATTCAGTTTGTTCCTGGAAGCAAAAAAAAAAAAAAGACACATAATAAGTTTATTATATAATTAATATGTATAATAAATACAAGTAATTATGACCAGTTGACACCTATGCAGATCTGCTATGTCAACCCGTTTTTTGTCATTACAACGTGAAATAGCCTTTTGCTGAAGGAATGCATGAGACTTGAAAAATTAAGTGTACTGTTATTTAAGTAGTAATGAAAAAAATATGAGTATAACCTGAGTTTGATCTGGGCTCGGTTTCAGACTCTCGAAGCATCGTAATGTGAAAAATGGCTGCAGTTAAGAAGTATTCAATAGCAGTGGTTATTAATATTTACAGAGAGTGGGCAACGAAGCAACGAAGCAAAAAAAAAAAAAAAAAAAAAAAAACGGTGTCAGATTTGTGGTCATCACTGGCTAAAGAACGGTCGGAAAGGAAACTCGGAACGGAAGGGAAACTCGCCCATTGTCCAGTCCAATAAAACAGCAACGTCCAACCAATAGTGCAACAAAATAAGCTGGTGTACGAAGTGGCAGCAGAATGTAACTAATCTAGTTACTCTATCGCCTACTTTCAAATTAAATCTGAGACTTAAAAGTGTGCATTATTATTAAAACTTTTACAGTCTTCGTAATATATCCTGAGTCGGAGCCGCTGATAGCTTATTATCTACTAGGAGCGCAGGTCAGGTGGAGTTTCAAATTTTTTCCGATTCTCTGCAAAAGAAGTCTTTTCTCCTGGTATTATTCAGCAGTTAAATATGACACAATGAAATGTCCACAGTTTTTTTTGAACACACACACGTGTACACTTTTTTAGCAGACTTTGTATCACACTTTTTGAAATAGCTTTAAAAAAATTTTTTGAGAACGGTTTTCAGAGTACCTATTTGGCTCATCACACTTTTAACACGTTTGGGAACGCATTTGAGAACATAGTTTGAACACTGGCACTTGCCTTTTCTGTTACAACACTTTGTAGACGGTACACTCTTCAAATATATCAATAGTTTTTACAGTTAATTTTGCAGCCATCTCGCAGGGCTGTTGGCAGCTGACGCCGGGCAGAAGACGGGGGATGAGAAGACGGGATCCCGAGGAGCCAAGGCTATTAATTTTGTTGGCACTCACGACACCTGCCAACAACTATTCATTGCAACAAAATTTTTAGTAGTATCATTTTGAGAGATTCTGTACCCCGGTAATAAAAGAAAGGTGTTGAAATAATATCTGTGCAAACGAAAAGTTTATTTCAAAAGTGTGCCCAAAAGTATTTACAATATGTTCTCAAATGTGTTTTCAAACCTAAATTTAACAAATATCCTGAGCGAGTCACAATTGAAACAGATTCGGGAAGCACATTCAAAATTACCTTTTAGTACACATTCCGGCAAAAGGAGCATTTTTTTTTCCAATTAAAGTGTCCTAAAAGTGTTTCCAATGTGTATTGCAAAATTGCAGTGACGGTATACATAAAAATTTTAGAACAAAACTAGAATCATAATGGTCGCAAATGCAGGTTCTTCCAGGAAAAAATATGTAAACACGAAAAAAATTCGTAATGAGAAAAGTTATAGTCAAATAAACTTTAAAATAAAGTATTGTGTAAATGAATTTCAACAACAACGTCATTCTAGTCGGTTTTTGTAAATCCCTTTTATTTACAAATCGTTAACTTAAGCTGTTATAAGCGATTTTAAAAAAAAAATGTTTATTCTGTTTAAGCAGTAATAGGGAAAATTAGCAGCAGTCACCACCAGGTACAATGCGGCTAAATGTAAGAGAAATCATTATTAAACAATTACAAGTTAAACACCTTTCGATTGACCTTGAAGTGACCTTAAAGTAAGGACCTTAAAGTGTATAACAGGCATTAAGTAAGAGGTAAAATCGTTTTATCCAAAATCAAGACACAGGTTTTATAAGAACTAAATAATTAAAATTATATAATTCACAGTAATTATGTAAAAAGTATTATTGACCTCAAATATTTTTTGCAAAAAGTTATCTTACTATTTCAACGAATGGGCTGCCTAGAAATCGTTACAACCTCCTTTTGCCTTCTGTCAAACAGCAATAAGAATTGCAGACAAGTGTTTCAGAGCGATAAGGAGATTATAGTATTCAGTGAAAATTGACAATTCTGAGAAACTGTACAGTACATGCAATATATAAACCTAGTGGTCTCCGCCCTTTCTCCCCCCCCCCCCTCGCTAACGCTCGCCAAGCACCGAAACCGCTATTTTAGCTCGTTCCCACCGCTTACTGGTCACTCAAATTTTCAGTCTAGCTCCAATGACCTTTTTCAACTCTTTGATGCAGGATTTAGAAAATTGGATAGATGATTTTCATGTTAATCAATAGGCCCTGAACGAAAGTATGATACAGCTAGTTAATAAATTCAAATGGCTGTTAGAAACGTTTGGTGGAGGGCACCATATATCGTTTGACATGGAGAGTTTTCTTTACGACATGTCCTCTTACCTACTGCCGATTTAAATGATAATGTTTGCTTTACATTTTCGTAATACAAAATCTGTATTAGTCACGGCGGAACAGAGGTTTGGGCAGCGTGAAACAAATTAATTTTCTAGAAAGTTTGCCTCTGGAATTGTTGATTGTCATACAGAAAGTTGACTGTACATAAAACAGTGTTGAAAACGTGTTATATCAAACTGAGCCGCATCTGCTAGCGCTTTTACGTGAAATTTCAGATGCAATCATTGACCCATTCGCAAGCGCTGACATTAGATGAGTTGCAAGGTGGCCTTGTTTTAGCTTCCGCGTACCGGTTTTTCATACAATGAAACCCCGTTACACCGAATCCGATACAACAAAATATCTGATGAAACGAAATAAATTTTCTCAGTCCTGATTTTATCTCTTTTACATTGCTTGAATTACATTACAACGAAGTTCTCGTTACAATAAACAAAAATTGCGGTCCTCTGAAGTTCGTACCAGGATTTCACTGTATATAGATATACTACCAAAACAGGCCTAATTGCTAACCTGATTAGGGTGGATGAATCTACAATTGAATTTGTTCCTGTATTCGGCGACGCAGCATCTTGAAGCATGATGTGATGAATCTGGTACTGTTCAAGCTGCTGCTGGCGACGTCTCCTCTGATCCCCAAGACGCCGCCGGAAGCAAATTCGGCCGTAGACGTATTTGAAGCTCTTGGCCAGTATGTTACCGATATTAGTCAGGTAGAGGAACATGAGGGGAATTCCAAATATGGCGTAGAGTATTGTCACCAATTTACCCCAGTTTGTTTTTGGAGCGATGTTGCCATAACCTAGGAAAATAAAATGAGTATATGTGAGAATATAGACATAAATGGCACTTATAAGCAATGTAGCCTAGAAAAGCAAAACGGGTTAGCGTGAGAACAAATCCATAACATTCACATTTTTAACCAATGAGCAATGGTGTCATAGCTTAGAAAAAGAAAATAGACTAATATGAAAATAGATTCAAAGTTAGATTTTCCATTATTTTTTTGAAGTTGGCAATAACTTTATAACCTGGAAAAGCAGAATAAGTAAACGTGGTTAAAAATCGATAATAAATATCTTTCAGTATTAATCAGATAATCAATATCACTTAATTGACAAAAATTTGAAGGCTGTACACGTGAGAACTATTCTATAGCATTGATTTTCAGTTTTAAAGCAATGAGAAATAGCTCCATAGCATAGAAAAGTAAACTAGGTAAAGGTAGGAACAGTGCTAAGGAATTGGTTATTGGCTTTCTAATGAGCAATAGCTGCATAACTTAGTGCACAAAAATAAATAATTGTGGGACCAAATTCAATATGGTATACTTTTGTTAACAAAATAGCATTTTTTCTTTATTTTGAAGTCGTTATGTAATGGTCATTTTCTTCTTCGGATAAGAAAGTCAAAACTTTAACATTTTCCTTCGAAACATCGACAAGAAAGGAGGTAGGATTAACTTTTTTTTTTTCCTTTTTTTTTTTTTTCTTCTTTTTTACTATTTGATTTTAGTAAGATTGAGAGGCGAAAAATCACCAAATCAATGCAATGCCTCACAATAAAGTGGTATATATATCACACACAAAAAAAAGTCAAAACTACAAGAAGATAAAGATATAGGTACTTCTGTGTTATTAAAGTGGTACTAAATTGAGTATATTATAATTTTGAGCATAAACAATTGAGTGTAATTACCCAAACGTAAACAATATTGATATCGTGATTTCGAAGTGTATTTCTTCAAAATAGTTTTTTCATCATTTTTGATATAGCAGTTTGTCAAACGTAATGAAATTTCAAAATGACTGGTTTTAAATGAAAGAAAACGAAATGATCTGCAATAGAATATTTTTACTTACACAGACACACATAAATTTAATTTTAAGTATTGAAAACTTTTAGACAAATTCACTTTCCAAGGTGTGATTTATGTCTTTTGACGCATTGGCTTAAGACTTTAGCGAAGTGCAAATCACTTGTGCTTAGACAAGCGATTTCTCAACGCCAATCATTTGCAGCAGTATTAATCTCGGTGCCTTTTCTACTTTCTTCTGCAAGGTGTAAGTCAATTACCTCAAAGTGTGGTTTCAATTTATTTTCCTTTGACATTATGCGATTTCAGCAGGAGTACTCACCAATTTCTACTGGTTGGATAATTGTCAAAATTAACTGGAGGAACTCTATTTTTAAAGTAGTTTTCTTCTACAAAAAATAGTGTGGTGTTTGAAAAGCAGCTCACTAATGTGTTGCACGTTGAAAATTTTTTTCAAGAAATCTGTACTGAGCAACATTCCCACAATTACTTTTGCATCTCCCTTAAAGTAAAAATTAAATAATAAAAACGGTTATACATAAAAACGGTGCAACCTTGCCTCTAAATACAGGTAAAAATCAAGAAAATCTCAACTTGGTTTTCTCAGTTCTCATGATTATCTCAGAAATCTTACTCTTTAACATCTTAAATTTTGTAAATAGTTTTTCTTTTATATATATCATTCATAATTGATGAATAGTTAAGTTACAGTGCCTAGAAAGAATTATGTGCCGACCGCCGCTGTTTTCCCCCCGCGATTCTTGAAGACGCCATCTAGCAATCCGCTAGAGGGCAGTGCGGTTACGAAGCACGCTTCTTTTGACGGAGTTAAAATTAGTTGATGCGGGATTTAGTTATAATTCGGTTATGCGTTGATGTTGTTTTTTCCGCATATCATAAAAACTTTATGAAAGAGTTTCAATATGTTTTAATGGATACATCCAAGTCGATAATTAAGACAAAAAAAGCTACATCTTGTTTTATACCAGCATGCAAAAGTAGTTACGGATCAGGCAAAGAAAAAATTTCGCTTTTCTAAGTTCCCGAAGATGAGGTTAAATTTTTGAAATGGAACTCTGATTTCTTTCAAATATTGCAAAGGTGTAGTCTGCGCCAACACACCTCCCTCCCCTCCTCTGCATCCCAGCGCAGCTAAGGGCAAATTGCTCGAATCACTGGTTTATCAAGATGATCGATAGCTTTTCTTATTGCAGATCTAAATATGTAGATTTAGCTTAGGTATGCCCCCCTCCCCCCCCCAAGAACGGCAGAGCACTCTTCCTCACCCAAAATTTTACGAAGCCCCACCGCACCCCCAAAAAAAATCCCCAATGACACTTAATTAGTTTTTAAACACCTCTAAAAGTTTTGATGGTTTAATTTGCAACCCCCCCCCCCCACCTTGGCATCCATGTTTTAGCTTTAGCTGCAGTTATTAAAATTAATTACTGGAACATTAACTTTACAAGATGGCCGATAGATTTTGAAAATTGCAGACCGTTTTGCTATCGCTGCCGCCCCCACCCCTAGAGCAAACGCAAAACCCATCCTCAGCTCCGAATTTTACCAAGCACCCCACCCTCCAGAAATGTTATACCACAAAAATGAGACTTTAATCTTTTTAAAGCACTTTTTGTAAAAATTTAAAGGGCATAAACAGAGCTACACCCCTCCCCTCCTGCTTTAGTAAAATAATTAGAATTAAATTGCTGAAATGTTTACTTACCGAGATGATCAACTGGTTTTCTACAAAACAGAAACAAATATGCCAATGGTTGCTCTATGGATGTTTTCCAAGGTGATGGCGCAAACCCCCCCCCCCCCCCTCTCATTTTCCTCGCCGTTCGCTCAGTAGTGCTTTTTCCCGTTAATGAGCCTAAAATCATTTTGAAACATCTTCAATAAAAAAATCAATAGTGAAGTCTCCACCATGAGCCAATACCCCCTCCCCCTCCCGGGGTCGGCACCCTTGGTTCAGCTATAATTATTAGGAAAAAAATACTGAAACGATTTATTGACAAAATGACCACTGGCTATTCTATGCAAAAACTTTAGTTAAGAAAGCTCGCCTCAAGGGCGATTGCATCCTCTCTCTTAATTTTACAGAGCCCCCCCCCCCCCCGCCAAAAAAATGGTTTCCTAAAATTGAGACTGAAATTCTTTTAAAATGCCTTATTTTGAAATTTTTGCTAGTGTAGTCTCCATCATGAGCCCTCCCCCCACTTCTTCTTCCTCCGACGGCACCCCTGCTTTAGGTATTACAATTTGAATAAATTACCGTAATATTTATTCACCAAGTAGAATGCAGAAACTTTAGCAAGAGGGATCCAGCCCCAAAAGTCATGCTCCTCCCCCCTGCAATTTTAGCAAACACACCCCAAAATGCAATCCTCATGATAAGACAAAAATCCTTTAAAAACAACTTCTAAACATTTTTTTTAGTTCGTGAAATGAATTCTAAATTTACTTACTTCTCTATTTGATATCAAATTTTCAAATTCAGACTGCATATTTCAGCAAATGATATTTTAATTCGCTGAAATATCTTAGTTTTATTAAGGAAATAAGAGACACGCAGTTCTTCAAAAATCTTCTTTTGACAAATTTTACTCTCTAGTTTCCTTTTTTCTTACTAGGAACAGTAAAATACGAAACCATTATTGCTAACAAACTAGTGCTAAAGTTTCATTAAATTATTTTTTTTTAAATTGCTTTAGAAGCTCATATTGTACAATGTTCAATGTATCAATGTTCGTTAAAGAAGAGTCATGTAATGTTTGGGCGGCTTTGAAAAAATAAATAAACACCCCTGGCACATATAGAACTTATTTGAGAATCTATCTTTTACGTTGAAATAAGTTCGATCCGAAAAATGGGGCTTTTAAGCAGCGAAATCAGCATATAATCGCCCATTTAAAACGAGTCTGATTGAGAAACATAGCGTGCTCCCTGGGCGCAGCGCTATCAGCATTTTCAGCAGATTTGACCGCACTTTTCGTCCGTCGATCGGCACACTACTCTTTCTAGGCACTATAGTTTAGCTTTGACGTAAATTAAACCAAGTATTTCTGCCTTAGTCCTGATTAATGGGCCGGTAACTTACTGAATATACCATGCCTTGCCTTCAATCTTCGAGTTGAACCGAACCATTGTATCGATCACTCGTCAGGTAGTACTATTTCTATATTAGCTCTCAGTTTGTTTGGCACCGCTCGGCTTCCTTAAAAGGTTTTCCACCACCAGCTCAGTCGCTTGCTATGCCGGTCTGATGAGTGCTAGCAAGCACGAAACTGCAGTCCTCGGTTGAAATGATTGAGCTGGCGGTGTATTTCATGTACTCGGATTTAGGTTATTAAGAAAAAGAATATTGCCATTGAAACAATTCCAGATATTCTCTGTTATTATGATAAAATAATATAAAAGTAATTTTAATAACTTCGTTTTAATTTTGTTGTTATTCGCAAGAAAACAGCATCAAACAGTCATGCATGTAGAGGTGGAGTGCCCCCAACATTGTATTCTGTTCTCTCAATGGTCCCGACTTTATGAGATCTTTAAATTGAAGCAAATGTTCCCTTTCAAAATGAAGTTCACCCAAACCTATTTTTATATGGTCTTATTTTATGCGATTTTGTTTGTGCGATTTTTTTTTTTTTTTGCGGTACACATTAAAATTTCATTTAGATTGGGATTTAGTAGTTGAAATTATTTTAAAACGAGTACAAAGTACTATCTTCAAGTGACGACATAGGCATCCCGATGGGAAGTCACTGTGACCTCCCAAAATTTTTCTTATTCGGGAAATTTTGTCCGACTACTCGACAAAACTTAACATGACTTGATATATTTTGATTTCGTTTAAGTATTATCTTGTAAGTTTTAGGGTCATTTTCTATGTGAGACTTTTTTTGCGCGGTCCCTATCCACCGCATAAAAAAAGAAAAATAACAGTTTTGTGAAAACAACTTTTTAAAAATACTCGTGGAGTTTCGAACTTTTTTTTTCGATTTTTTTTAATGCTGTCCCTATCCACCAAATAAAAACAGGTTTTGGTGCATTCATTCATGAAAATGGTGTCTAATATGTAAGCTTCATATCAAATTACATTTCATGTACACATTCATAAAATTAGCTTATGTACTTGCTAGGTTATGTAGCTCCCGCAGAATGATTTACAGTGTGTTTCCGCCATCACGTGCGGGACAATCCGACTCGATAATTTCATCAAAATTTTGTTTTAGATCTTAATCTTCTAATTAAAGAGGAGTAAGCACACTTTTAAACTTTACATTTGTTACTAAGTTATTTAATAAAAATAATAATCTTGACACAGTATTATTTTTATTAAATAACTTTGTAGCTTAAAATTTTATTTATTTTCATTCGTCACGTGCGGGACATCCAAAGTCAACCTTTTGTAGTTTGCTATATACATTACTTAATATTTTTGCACCCTTAATATAGCAGACGAAACAAATTGCAGTTTTTTAAACCAAAGGTTTCAGCATAAAGGCAACATATCTCATTTGTTGAGGAAGAATAATTTAAACCATTAAAAAACAATATGTATGTGGGCATTCTAATGAAAACTGTCATTTTGTACCGCACGTGACGGTTCCTATATTTCATAAAAAAGAAATAATTTCAAAAGGTAATAACAAACTTTCTTGCTTAAGAAGTCACATATAAGTTTTTGATTTCTAAAGAAACAAAATTTTGCTCATTATCCTTTTAAATTATGATTTTTAATGAAATCTATAAAGCATCACGTTCGGAACAACATTACAATTTTCCATGAAATAGCACTATAAATATTTTGTTTCTATTGGTGAAAAATTTATGAACTCCTTCTGGAACAGGAAAATAGAAGGAAAAAGCTCCACAGGATTCGTTAGATTGTGTCTCTTAAACATGTTTAAAATATTTGACTCCTTTATTGAATGCTGGCTGAGGTTAAACTGCAACCAAGTTTGAGTTACCCGATAGTATTATCTTCCCTAGAACTATCTGTTTTTGACATCAAATTACGTAAAACGAACTACCTTATATAAATTTTCTAGTAGGAGATTCTGGCCTTAAAATGTCATCACCGTTCTTTCTTTTTCTTGTTCATGAGAATCCTCTGGGATATCGGAAAACGTTAAAATGCTTTTTTAGGGCATAATGCTATTTCCATACATTTTTCTAAATTTTCCTGCACATGAGAATTTTAAAATGATAAAAAAATGCAGTTGAATGAAATATGTGAGACTTTAACCAGTGTAGATAGTAAGGTTTAGTGTTACTATTAAGCTATAGCTCTAATCTAGTGCCACTGATAATCAATAATTACGTAATGTGTAACACATGCATTTTATTAGCATTTATCACAGATAACTTTTGAATAATGTTTGAAATTTAGTATTCTTAATGTATATTAGCTAACTGTTGAATATTAAAATTATAAAATACTGATGGTCGCTCTCTTTTGCATAAACTCTGTTTCATAAGAACGATCTTAAATTTGCATAACTATTTATGTATGATTTAAATATCACGGAATCCTAGTTTCATGAAAGTATTAATTCAGGAGTTTAGGGAAAATATTTGTAATACTTTAAGCTTCAGTTAAGTTTGTCTTATTTTCAAGTGTTAGTTAAAAGGCGAAAATCAAATATTTTGTGAGTGGGTGGTTGCAAAAATTCAAAAATTGAAGCAAAAAACTTACATATTACAATATTTTAGCAAACTACATATAGACTTTTCAAAGAGGGAAAATTAAAAATTTTTGCAAGGTGGCGGCTATAAAAAAGTATTTTGTTCTTGTCGCCTACAGCGAAAAAAAAAAAAAAAGTTTGTTTCAATTCTAAAATTTTCCCCGGTTGTGTGGTTGCGGATGGGTAGAAAAGAATTTAACTATACTTTTTTTTAACCACATGCTTTTACCTCATTCACTAATGGAATACTTTTTTGCTTTTAGTGTATGCAAATATTAAGTATGAAGTAACTTGTGACCTGATATAAACTGAATTGAGTGCCAAAATCAGGATCTCGGTTTTTACTTACTCGTTGGAGATTGCAGTTCACGATTGTGTTCCATGTGGAACGGCAAAAGGAGCCTTCAGTCTGAACCATGTTGCGATTTGTTACCTAGTGGGATCGAACAGTCAATGGATAGCTGCTGTTTTGCAAGGCAGGAATTGCAGGCAAGTGATATGCTTGGTTCTTTCTTGGATAGCTTTGTCCGTGGTTGCTTAAATTCTTCTAAAGCTTCCTTGGTAAATCAGGAAGGTTCTAATCAATTACAGTAAACCAATTTAATTTGTCTAGAAGGTTCTCGCGATATGACTGGCTTAAACAGGCGCGATTTCGCAATTCTTCAGAAAGTTTCAAGGTCAATTTCAGAAAGGTTACTGACTTCAAGCGGAAAACGTTCCTGGTTTTTCCAAGATATGTTACAGCCAGAAATTGGCCAGCTGCCTATTATTTTCCAGAAACGTTTCTGAATCGTTTTTACAGTGTGTACATTGGTATTATAAATTTAGTACACATACATTTAAGCACAGTAGTTTAAGCTGTAGAATACAGTAAAAGTCCCTAAGACGTAGTTTTCTGCCATGTGCAAGTTAAGAGCAGTAACTGCATTTTTTTCATTTTTCATTTTTTTGCATTTTTGTCATCTATGGTACGTTATCTTGTTGCACAAGCTCGCTTATTTGGTTTCTGCTGAAAAAAAGGCGCGAAAAATACGTATAATTTCAACATTTTAAAACGCGTTTCTTCAACTATCTCGAAAACTCATTTCTATCGACACTGCCATTTACCTGTACACGGAACTATTTGTCTTATAAATTTTGAAAAATTATTGTTTTCACACGAAATTGTAGTTAAACATTTTTATTAATGCTGTAATCATATATACAAATATTGTCTATTTTCTGAAACTTTAGAAACAAATTCTTCAGAAAATACGAATACTTTTATTATTTTTCTTTTCAATGGGAAGAAGATTTTTGAGAAAAGTAAGGACATACGTAGCAAACTTTCAGCGAATTTGCATAGAAAGGGAAACAAAAATCATATCTTCCTTACATCATTTTATTCTTTAAAAACGCAAGCCGATTACAAGTCAACCCCTAAGCAAATAAATTTCAAAAAGAATTTCTAAAGCGAAGTAATTTCAAGACGCAATAGCTTAGCTCGGATTGGAGCGAAACTTCATTTCGCAGGACTTTATTATCCTCTTAAAATCTTCACAGCTTACATTCGTCGGAAATTAAAAATCCTAAACCTTATTTAGAGCTCGCTTTAATCACCCCGAAATAATTAAATTAAGTCATAAGCAAGGACTTATATTATTACTGTGAAAGAAAATAATCATTATTTTTTAATATTTTGATGCAGGGACATTTTCCTCCGAGTTTAACGACATTCCCGACTGGAAGTCGTGTAACTATAATTATGTATCCAAAAATATCAAAATTGTCTTACGGAATTCGAAAGCTTTTTACTTCGATTTTTACTTTTCTTAGTGATAACGTTTTTATTTATTTTTTTTCCGTTGTAGGAGGTATTTCATATTTTTATTTGAAAGAGAAGAGAAAGAAATGCTAGGTGTTGAGCTAAGTTTTAAACTTTGAAAATTTAAAAATAAGAGCTTACGAGTTTTACTTTAAACATTGTTTGTAAATACCAGCTTAAGATTAGTTTACCTTACATATTTTATTATAATTTATTATTATTATTAATTCTAAATGCAGAACATAATTCTAGAATGAATGCAACAATTTAAATCTTTCTAATATCTTCCTTAATGCCTGAAACTGTAGTTATAGAAAACTGAAATAACACAACTTGTAGTACAAATGTGCAATTTTAACATTTTTTAGAGGTAAAGAAAATGTTTAGGCAACTGTCCAAAAAATTAATCAACATTTATATACTCTTCAACTGCAAAAGTCTCAAGTTGCCCTTGCTAACAAAACTGCTATGAGATGACACACATGATCAAAGCTATCGAATTTACGATACAAAAAAAGCATCTAACGAAATTGAACCGACAGTTAATTATATGGTAATCAATATTCAAAGAGCGCCCTCTTGTGCACATGCAAATCTATGGATTACCATGGATATTTTCCAAAAGAGGAGCGTACTTATGTGAAAAAGCGATATGGGTTTTTTATTATGATTTTTTTGTATTATAAACTTTTTTTTATATATTTTGTATTATGGAAACTAAAAATAATAAAATTAATTTTTTTCTGATCCTTTACCAAAAACTTTCGTTTAAACTCTAGTAATTTTTAATAAATGGTAAATTAGTTCTGAACACAAGACCAATTAATGATCATAATTATAATTTTTACATTTCAAATTCAGTGCCACGTTTGTCTTGATGCTCTTAATTTGATACCTGCTTTGCTGATATGACCGATCGATTTGTATAGATATTTCGAGCAGCAACGTAGCTCTAAAACATAGTTTATAGCTTTACCCTCATCTTTTCCCCAGCAGCCAGCATATTACGCAGAAACCTAAATCAAAGTGCTCTATTTCGATCTCCCCCTATAATTTCGAACGTACTAGGTTCTATCATGCGGAAGTTCTACCCTAATCCCCGGAACAAAATTCGCACCACATAAGCAGTGAAGCGTTAAATTCATGTTGGCATGCTACATGCATATCAATTCGTAATTCCCAGAATCCCTGTAAAAGCGAAGGTAAGACCACAGCTTTTTCTTATGTATTGAAGAAGAAAGCATTCTTATTCCACTATTTTTTTCTCCTTCCTAAAAGGAATTCTTTTGGATTAACTTCATCCCCCTTTTCTTTTCTTCTCATAAGATGGCAACGTTTTCTTTTCAGGCGAGGAGCATACATAAAATGCGAATGAATCTAGAAAAGATCTGCTTAAAAAAAAAAAAAAAAAAAAAAAAAAAAAAACTCGGAACGAATCCACTTGATGTTAATAAATTAGTTTTCTTGGCGGACTTTAGCATTTGGGATATGCAAACGTTCCTCAAAATATTTAATTTCAAAATAAATCCTTTCAACAAGATTTATTTCTGCTAGTTTAAAAAAACTCCATCATAACTTAGCTGCATTATATTATTACTAATGTAAACGCATTTCTAAATAAAACGGAATCTATGTATCGTAGAGTTAAAAGGAAATTTAACTATAAGGAAATAGGGGGGAACTAGGGGAAGCAGAAATGCGAAAAACAGAAAAAAAGAAAAAGTCCGTGCGTCCTAGAAAATTAGTATTTGGTTGATTTTACTTATTCCATTGCAAAATAAACTGCAATTTATTTTGATAGGTTTTCAAAGAGAAACTACTTCGCTCCTAAAAATCAGTATTTTATTTTTACAAGTAAAAAATGTAACTGGTAAGAAAAGATTTTGGGATAGAAGATGTGCAGTGATTTTAATAATTTTCAATTCAGTTACTCAAATATCCAATTAAAACTTTTACTTCAATTACAGTTTCTGGGCACATAATTTTTAAGTTATGTGTTTACCGTATGCTTTTCAACGTAACGTAAAATTTAAAGCATTTTTACATTTAAATTCTTGTCATGAACACAGAAAATAAGGTTCTAGAGACAATAGCAGGTATCGAAGAAACGTGTTTTCTTTTATTGGAAATTTAAAATTTGAAATTTTCTGCGCAAAATTAATTTCTTCCTTTATATTTTTTAAATGAAGGATTTCCCCCCCCCCCCCTCAATATTTCAAGAATGAAGTAGAATGTTATTAATTGGAAAAATCTCTTATACAAGTCTTCGGTCTCCTGCATAGAACTCAAAAATAATTATTTTTTATAAAGTTAAAGTTAAATTTTTCCATTGCGAAGAAAATAATTATCCTGCGCAACATGTGCTTCTGACACTATTTCTATTAATTCTTTTGTAAAAAAAATCTCCTGAACTCAAATAATATAACCGTTTTTAGCCATTACCCTCCACTTTTTGGAAATAGATCTCCTATATTTGATTTTACTTTTCGACAATACCACAGCCATTATTTTTCTATCGATGGTAAGGGGCCGTTTTTTTTTTTTTTTTTTTTTTTGACAAGACAAAGCCAAATAGATAAAAATCGGCAGCAAGAAGAGAGATTAATGGCATATTAGCCCCTAAAGTATAGCTTTTAAATAAATAAACAAAAAAAAAAAAAAACTCATTTTTTTCTTTTTTTTTTGTTTTACTTTTTTTTTCTATAAAAACTAGACTATCTAATTCATTCGTCTAAGTCCCGTATTCGAATATATGTTTCGATTGCAAAAATTAAAAAGAAAAAAAATGAAAGGAATTGTAGCATGTTGCCAAGACTCACATCGCAAGGACACAATCCCCTATGTCTCGATCCTTACTTCAAAAGTATATTTTCTTGAATTTTTCATCTCCATAGCCTTTCAGAAGATTGATAACGGTTAATTAAAGCATCATTTTAAGCCAAATAATGATAATGGCTATGAAATTATCGAAAAGAGAGAGGGGAGCTATTTCCAAAAAGGTGTCGATTGATGAGCAGAACGGTTATTAAAACTTTGGATTCAGAAGGTCATTTTATACAAAAAATCTGCAGGAATAGCGTCTAAACATTTTTATTCAAAATTTGCATTTTTTAATTCAAAATGAAAAATTTACCTTAAACTTCAAAAAAAGAAAAAAAAATTATTTGAATTTTGACATCTTGAATTCAAATTATGTTTTTCGCAATCACGAGTGTGTGTATGTAGGCGTGTGTGTTTGTGTGTGGGGGGCATGTGTGTTTTTGTGTAGGGGGTATGTGTATGTATGTGTAGGCATGTGTGTTTGTGTCTGTGTGCTGGCATAAGTGTGTGGGTAGTTGTGTGTATGAATGTGTGTGGGGGATGGGGTATGTGTATGTATGTGTAGGCATATATATGTGTTTGTGTCTGTGTGCAGGCATGAATGTGTGGGTAGTTGTGTGTAAGTGTAGGTGTCTGTATGTATGTGTGTGTATGTGTTTGTGTAGGTATGTAGGTGTAGGTGTGTGTAGGAGTATGTGTGTGTATGTGTGCGTGTGTGTAGTTGTGTATGCATGCGCGTTTGTGTTGGACATGGATGCAACCTGGAGACGGCTTTTGCTAGATGTGCAGCATCGTGAGGAGCCCGTCGACGGTGATGGTGCGGAGGGTGGCGGCGGGAAAATAAAACGATAGGACATCAAAACAGTTATGTGAGAACAATAAGCAATCGTGATTGCTCAAAAATCATTTCTTTGAGTACCACGCAGGAAACCAAAGGATTCATATAAAAAAAATGAATTTGAACGTTATGAGTTCAAATTTACCATCACGAGTCGTCATAGGACTCTACTCCTTGGATTTCTTGCTTTTACAATTGGAATGCAATGCAAATGGCCAATAAATAAAATTCTATGGCCGATATCCACCAGTACATTTATCATTAATATTATTTACAGCGTATAACGTTATGTATTTTTATTTTTTTATCATTCTTCAATGATAGAAATCAGTAATCTGAAAATTTCGTACTTATCTGGAGTTTTATTGTTTAAGTTTATCTATGTAAGTAAGTGTTTTTTCCTGAGAAAACATAATGTCATCCAAAAAAGAAAAACATTTTTTTATTTAAAGTCTACCTTGAATTAAGCCTTCAAAATAAATAAATTAATTAATTAATAAATTAATTAATTAATAAATAAATGAATAAAATAAAATCCAACCGTAGTCGATTTGTGACTATGACGACGAAAACTTCACTCTCTAAAAATTGTTGAAAACACTGCCGTCATCATAATAATAGGCAATTCATGAATGCTCAAAAAAATCAAACTTCTCAATTTGTTTTCATTTTAATTAAAATCTTAAAAAGTAGCTTTTTTATGTGTTCGCTTTTAAAAAATTATTTCGGAATTGTTTTACAAATAAAATAGTTATAAATTTAGTAAAAGTGATGGATTAAAATCTATGCGAACTCAAATTGTAATAGTACAAATTGTTTCAAGCTCTTAAAGTTTGGTCTACTATCCAATATGTCAAACATCTGAACATAATCACACAATTTCTACAGTTCTCTGAGTATGACGCATTGTATTATTACTTCTGACAAGGCACGCAAGCCTGAAGAATGTTTCAACAAATTTTTCTTGGGGATTACTGGGGAAAACTTCAGCTGATAAGAAAAATATGTCCTGGCACTCTTCTAATGAATACAGCTCCGAAAATAAATCTAGACAGACGTTTTTCATTTTCCCCTCGTCCTCCATGACCCCCCCCCCCCCCGGTAATCTTGCTCTTCTGGAGGAAGATAAAGAAGGAATTTCTTCCGCCACAAATTGTAATGATTCGAAAAGTGACAAAAGTGAAAGGAAGAAAAATAGAGTAAAACATTTGGATAACGCGGGATTATTTCGACTCGTATTGGTAACATGCCAGATTAAAAGTGTGAAATGAAATTACATTGTATCTTCAACAAGTCCTATTAATTAATGTGATTAAAAGAGCTACAGCGATACTTTATATTTTGCCCAAATCTAGACACTTGGAAATAAAAACAATTTGCAGGTTCACAAAATAGACGATAGCTTCGCGAGGTTTTAAAACTTAAAGTTTTGAATTTGCCAAATAATCCCGAATATCTAAATTGAATGTTCTGCATGTATAAACACAATATGTTTCTTACATTTAAAAAAAATAATAAAAACGTGAATTTTTTTCTGACAATTAAATGTTGTCGCAATTAAGAAGTGCAGCTAAGTTATAACTCCTATTTCTGAACATTATAATTTTGCATAAGTTTGAGTTTGCAAACGTCAGATTTTTTATTGCAAAAACAAAAAAAAAGAAAAACTGCTAATTTTGGGTATATTACCTCGACAGTCAGATGATTCACCCCACTACATCAGGTTAAATGCTCCACTTGAGGTAACATTACCAAACTTCGTATAACAGGCAAATTTATTAACAGTTAACTAAATGAATGCAAATCAATAAGAATCATAATACAAGCAACGTAATAATTATTAATTTACACAAAAAAATCCTAATGCATTTTATTTATGCGTTATAATGTTTGTAAAATATAATAAATTTAGAAATTAGAGAAAAAGACCTACTGTGAATTTTATTATATTTCGCCACTTTCAAAATTATCTTACTTAGTTCTAGATTTTTTAATTTACTATGCATTTGTAGTAAACGCGAGCTATACAAAATCAAATTTTATTAAGCTGCAAAATGTTACATAATACAGTTAGCTGTTGATAAAATAAAAAAAAATAATGACAACTTCTTAGAAATAAATTTAAATATTGCACTTTTAGAAATAGAATCAACTGCAAGTAGCATCGCTTCAAAAGAAAATGAAAATGAAGCTTTTTTTTTTCTTTTTTATATTTTTTTGAACTGAGTGTGCAGATATACACCGACGTATACCATCCCGAATCTCATCAACTCAGAGTTACCAAGTCTCTTAATTTTGTCACATGGCAAAGACAGAATGCATCCGCTTTAGCGGCTTCATTGTACTTTAACACACAAAGCTTACGTTCGACGAGCACGACCAGTTGGTTAATCACGTGACAGCAACGACGTCAGCGATTACCAACCGGTTGTTCACGAACCAATGCTTTATCGAACGCTTTCGTTTGATCAGCGGTTACTTGCTCAGACATGACGCAGACGAATAACACGCAGGTGAAAAATACATATAATTGGTCAAAAATGTCACGTGGTTTCATCAACCAATCAACCAGCTAGAGTTGCGGTCGACCGGTACATCAACCGATGAGGCTCATAAAACGACATCGGTAGCAACCAGTTTACCGGTAGCTATCAAGAACACTGCGGTTAGCAACCGGTTACTCATCGGTCGACCGGTGAAGTTCGTCGAACGCAAGCAAACAATACCAATTTAAATATGTTGTCAACTAGCTACCAGAAATATTTATTTACCAGATATCAAACGTTTTATATATCATTCGTTCGAAAACCCAAGCATCAGTAGATACCAGTTTTTTGTAAGCGTCTCTTATATTTTTATACTCCTTGCTTAAGAGCTATGGCGATTATATAAAATTGGATGATGCAACTTTTAATCTCATCTCGTGACGTGAATAAACGCGCAATTATGCCAACAATTGGACTCAATTCTTAAATTTTCGTTGCTAACATTTGTTCATTATAATGATGATAAATGAATTGAAAATACTGTATCCGACTAACGTAAATTCAAATCACACGCTGCTTCCTCGGTCCCGTCTAAACTATAAACTTCGAAGCATTACTATTCATACATCCGGAAAAGTAAGAATAATGTTGCTACCCAATGGTTCCCCGCAAACCAGCCGACGATTTTAGGTGGCAACAAATTTCTGAAATAAAACGGTGTCAGTAAAAATCATTAAATTGGCCAGAAATAAGTTAGTTGATGGAGAAAAAAATAAAGTCATTAATTTTATCAACAATGAAAAGAAGTAGTATTTTAAATATTTACTGAAAATGGATTATTGAAGTCGTTTATAATTTTATTCATTTAGTGTTTGAACACAATGTAGCGGATAATATTGTCGACGGTTTGGGGGGGGGGAGTCATGTCCCCATGACCCTGTTATTCGATCCTGACAGGTGTTGCAACTCACAGGTTGGGGGAACACCGATTATTTGAAGCAACAGTTTTAGCAACTAGCCGAATGTTGTATTTCATAAAACAGAAAAAAATGTAAACCTCAGAAAAGAATTCTCCAATTTAGAAAAAAATTCGTCTTAGTTTTCAGTTTTCCAAACATTTTGTAAGCTTTTTTTTTTTTTTTACATTTAAAAATAAAAACTTCCTAGTGCACACATGATTGCGATCTTATAGTTTTCTGGCAAAAAAAAAAAGATAAAGATAATTATCGGATTTATATCAACACAAGTAAATAATATTCAGTGCGGGGCACATTATCCTGTCGAGTCATCAGTGGGGCAAATAATCTGTAATCAGGTGGGGCATATTACCTTTTTGTCAAGGTTAATCGCTTCGCCACCTCCTGTTCAAACATCAATCCAATTTTGCTGCAATCAACGATAAGAGCCTTCTTTATGGTGTTCTCTTACTGTATAAACAGATAATTTAACAGAATATTGGAACGCTAGAAAAAAATCTAAAAAGTACTCACTTAGATCAAGCGTTAAAAAGTGTCGCTCTTATCTTTCACTTTGCTATAACTCTATAATTACCCCTAAAAATTCAATAAGAATAGCTGTTGTGTATGCATAATACTTCTTTATACACAAATACTCTTTAAAATTTGAAACGGATTCACCTTATTATGAAATCGTGAAATACAATTACTGGGGCAACTTATCTGCCGGTGCATGATTACCCCGACTTACTCTACATTGTAAAAAAATCCGAAACGTTACTGGTTATTTCGTGAAACGCTTAGGGATTTCAGAGATTTTCAATTATTTCCCCGCAAAATCAAGTATATTCGCACAAAAGTTTCCTGAATTGCTAAAAGATGCACGAATGCAGACTTTTCACTGGTGTGAAAAACATGTTTTTTGCTACCAGTTTAAAGGTTGGCAGAGCGTGTTTATTAAGTGTGTCGACTTTAGTTTGATTACGGCCCGTCCAGATTGCCTAAACTCTTAAAGGGAGCAAATAAGTCACTGGATAGCTGCAGCTTTGCAAAGCAGGAATTGCAGGCAAGGCATATGCTTGGTTCTTGCTTGCAATTTTCGCGTAGCGTTGGCCATGGTTGCTCTAATGCTGCTGGAGATTTCTTAAGAAAATAGGATTCAAATACATAAAAACCTGTTTCCTTTTTCTAGAAGGTTCACGACTGGCTTTATCAGGGGAGGTTTCCCAATATTTCAGAAAGGTTACTGGACTTTTGTCGGAAAATATTCCTGGTTTTTGTAAGATATGTTACTGGTTGAAATTATGCACATCAGCTGCCTATTATTTTCCAGGAACGTTTCTGAATCGTTTTTACAGTGTATCATACATTCTTAGAAGGTTTTACGGTGCAATAATAGTATAGACGAAATTTTACTTTTTTGCTTCAATGGCGGAGTACATATGAAGTTACTGTTAATGTTTTTAAGTACTTGGAATTCTTGACATAATCTTGAATTTTTTATGTCAAAAAATGAAGCAAAAATTAAAAATGCTTGATTACTTTGGAACCTGGTGGTGAACAAAAATGGTTAAATGACTGGTTCAACTAGTCACAAATACAATAAGCTATTCCATGGGGCATGCTTAGGTCCTAGTGAGATTGAAAAGCAATAAGCAATCTTTCAAAGCAATTTAAGCATTAATACAGAAAAAAAAACACTATTCGGATTAACGGATATAACGGTTGACAGAGATGTTTAAAATGTTGACCAAAAAAGCCCTTAAATATTTTTATGAAAAAAAAAAACGATAATATGGGCAGAAGTACTTGAACTATTTTTAGAAAAGCAGTCGGGAGTGGAAAAAGCCGTTAGAAGATGTATGAAGCGTAATGCTGCGTTAAAAAAAAAAAAAAAATACAAAATATTCTCAGAATATACATGTATACATATTTATTTAAGAAAAAAAAATCTAAATAGAACGTAGAGGTTTTCTCTTTATTAACATTATAAGTTTATCGTATTTGTTAGAAATATTTTTGATATTCTTTATCATTTCTCAGTTAATCTTATCATGTGATAATAATTTTAATGACTTTTTCTTGGTAAATTCTCCGAAATATTGTCGTATAAAAATTTGGTTTCAGATCTCATTTTCTAGGAAAAGTAATTTCGAGATGAAGTAATATCGATGAAATTTGTCGCCTGTTAGAGAAAAACAGTAGTAACAAAATTACAATTATGAGTTCTACAGAAGTTAAAAATATTTATATGTATAGTCATAAGAGATTTATAAATGTAAACTAATAATACTATTACTTTACTAATTAATACTTTAATTGGATGTAGTGCGTAAGTTTTATTCTTTTTTTTTTTTTAATTTACAGGAGAAAATAGGTATTTTCTGAAAGTATGAAATGCGTAAGCATTTATTTAAGTTAAACAACTCCATTTTGGGGGAGTCAAGTTCTAACAACAGTATCAGTTACGTATGTGTGATGAATTAGTTCAACATTTTTTGTTTATTGCATTTTTTAAATATAACTTTTGTTACAAAATACAAAGCTGGTTCGTACAAGACAAAGTGTCTGATTTTCTCAGGAATTTTACAGTAATTGTTTCTTTTTTATATTAACACTAAGAAATATCTAGTATGAAAGTAATATTTATATTAAAAAAAAAAAAAGAAAGAAAATGGTGGAAGAAGAAGAAAAGAAAAAAAAGGAAATTTGGAGAATTTTCTGCTAGAGTTAAAAAGTAATACAATTGTTTTTTGTTCCTTTTTTTTTATAATATCACACAAGTAAAATGTTATCACCAGACCAAAAAATATCAAATTTTACTCCCTAAATTATTTTATGTATACATGTCCGATTTTTCTCGCACGTGAAGACAAAATCTACCTCAAGCTTATTTTTTTAAATGTGTTTAAACAAAGCCTTAAAAACTACAGTGCTGACCAAAGTTATTAGACTAAGTCTGTTTTAAAAGCAAATTCTTTATTGATTACATAACTATAGACACATTAACGAACAGTGAAATAATTATCTAATATTTAGTATGCATTCCCTTGTTCTTGATGAGCATTTTAAGTCTGTTTGGCATACTTTTCACAAGGTTTACACCAGGGGCGGCATTTCAGCATTTCGTTTGGGGGGTCGAGTTTCTTGAACATGAATTTCCTCAGAACGGTATAAAATACATATTGGTTAACAAGAACTGATAATTAAATGGTTTTAATGTTAAGAATAATTAGGTTTGTTAAAATTAAATTTTTTTCGACCGAAGCTTTAAATTAATTTTGTTATAAGTTATCTCACAAAATATCTCGGTACTAGTTTTTATTTTTAGTAAAGTTTTAATCTGCTATTTTTGGAGTCAGGAAGAACAGAAAATTTTGTAACTATAGTTAATCAATATCCAATGACTTAATTTATTGCCAGTATAGCTAAAGAGGAAGGTCTTGCTTTGCCTCATTGCGCTTCGAAGGCAATTCTCTAACCTCCTGAGACACGAAAGTCAAAATTGGTTGACGTTCAGTTCTCCTACAACTTTCTGGTTGTGTGCGTAGTTTTTTACACCGATGAAAAGGCTCCATTATTGTAGCCTTGAAATAGCTACATGCTGTATTTTCTTGTAAAATTTGTGCTTTATTTACGTTGGTTTTTCAATTTAATCACGGAAGTCATCTTTCAAATGACTGACCTGATTGAAACAGTCAAAAGACATTGGAAGCAAGAAAGTTATGTCAAAAAAGCACATTTCCTTTAGATTCCTCTCTTTAAAATAACCAAGAAAGCTTTTTAAAATAGGCTAGTATTTATTTTGTGTCATTAAAAAGTATAATCACAATTCACAAAACAATTCCTCTTCCCTCATACTATTACTTATAAGTGTAATATTTTCTTTTTCGCTTTCTATAACCGACCTACATAATATTGAAGTTAAGACCAATAATAAATATATCTCATTAAATCCTGTCTCAATTTCTTGAGAAACTGAATTGATCAGTTTATTCAAAATATTGATTTAATATTTTGACTAAAACTTCATCTGGGTTTTGTCACCTCTTCCACAATGACATACATTAAAAACTGTCACGAAAAGTTCTGTCACAAAGTTCCACACCTGGTTCAAATATGCATTAATGCGAAAATTACTAAGAGTTTCAATTGTCAATCCAAGAATTAAGATTAGCGAATTAAAGTTTTTATGATAGAGTGTAGCATTTATCAAAAAAAAAAAAAAAAAAAAACGCTCCGCAGTATAAATAAAGTACACAAAAAATTCAGACAAAGGCATACATATTAAAATGACATCAAATTTTTTATCAATGAAAAGGTCGCTTTCCAGTAATTCTTCCAGGGAGCTTTTATAACTCTTGAAGACCATCTTGTGTCACTCAGAGATTGTCAAGTAAAGAGCCTCAAGATACATTTGTTGATGTGAAAGTATTTTTTGATGTGAGATGTTTTTCAAAAATAGCATATCTTTACAAAAAGTTTCCATAAAAGCATATGATACACCGAGTTGCTAAAATGTGTTTCTAGTACATGGCATCAATGAACACTTACTAGCTGAACATTAAGTTATAATATGAGCATAAAAATTTATGTAAAATGACATGGAATTTACGCGTAAAAATTGCACAGTCTCTACACGGGTATACGGGTATCTCATACAAGATGCACCATCATAACATAAATTACTCAATTTTGAAATATTAAACCCATATAAAGAGATTACTTCTTTAGTTAAGGCAAACACTTATCCTCCATCAGTTTTAACTGTTCTGAAAATTTAGGCAAATGATTTTCTAAGTTATCTAAATTGAATTTTACCATTTTATATTATTCTTAGAGAAAAATTTGGGGGTGCAACCGCCCCCTCTCGCACCCACTATTTGCCGCCCCTGGTTTACACTAAAGCCCTGGATGCTTCTCTTAAGTGGCGACACACTTTGATCCATGCACTGCGCGCCGCTTTCGACTGCGATTGGAGGCGGGCAGTCACGTGGGTTCAGTCCGCCATTTTGTGTCGTTGCCTGTGTGATTTCACTGTGCGGAATACTAGATATTTTCTCTTTGCTATTCGTATTTTTCATCAAACGCTATCTTTAATGTGAAGATGCCTTGGTGTAGTGCATTAAGATGTTCTAACAGTTCAAAATTACTATATCGAAATACATTGAAAGATTATTTATGTATTTTAAATGTTTTCATCAATACTACTGTGCAATTTCAGATACTTTTTGAAACTCTTGTTTTAATTGTAATATTTTTTACTTTCATGAAACTGTCCGATGGTTTGTTAATTTTCATGGGATAATAAGGACATTCACTAAAATCATCATAAATAGTTCCTTCAAATATTGTAAAGCTCAACTATGTAACGGCACCTAATAAATTGCTATCAGTAGTAAAATATTTGCCCTGTTTTTAAAACTGATTTTTCAGAGTTTAAGGTAACAAAGCCGTCAAAATTTAAATATACTAATTATTTTATTTATTTTTAATGTAAATTTTCTATTGTTTAGTTAGTTTCAAAATTATTCTAAGAACACGTCGTTTTGCTTTTAATTGTGTCATAGCCATGAGTTTCAGTGTGTTGCCAAGTTAATTATTTATCTACTTTGTGCATAAAAATTAAGATATTAAAAATATGAAATTATTCATTAAAAAAATTAAGCTTCTTTGAGATTATAGTAACATGTAACTCAAGCCAAGTTAGATAATTACGTGAAGATTTTTTTTTTTTTTGCCCCGGAAAAAATCTGCTTTCGTTTAATTTTTATTTTGATGTGAAAACTTTTTTAATAAAAAAAAATATACAATTTATCACAGAATCTGTTAATTTATAAATTCATTATTACTATTTATAACAGTTCGTCACAGATGTAATCTGCACTCTTTTATTTCAATTCCTATTGGTATCAAATAATTCAATTATTATTATTATTTTTTTAATATTGATTTAAAACTAATTACATTTTATTACATTTCGTTAAGTTTTTAAGAACTAGTAGTGTCCTTAAAAATCAGGTTTAAATGAAAGACATTTTTTAATGTAAAATCGTCATGAGAAACAAAGTGTTGGTAAAATGTAAAAAAAAAAAAAAACATACATGGAAGAGTCCTGCTGAAAATAAAACCTTATTAGTTAAAACAAAAAGAATTTTTGCTATTTTTTAGAAATGAATAATTTTCCATAAGAAAACTATACACATTAGTAATATAATTGATACTGCTTTGCATGAATAAGTTCAGACTGTTGCCCACAAATAATTTATGACATAATTAATTTAACTCACTACTGTTCTACTCAGTAGTGGATTTAAGGGGGGGAGCAGGAGGCCCGTGCCCCCCCCAAAGGATGAATTTATTTAACTATTTTATTCACTATTTTTTAATTGACTTCTCCATAGCATTTTTATATAGTTAAATAAACAGAACACAAAACACACATAGAGCATATTTTGAATAATAGCATTTTTGTTTGCTAAAGAAGTCATACTGGAGTCCTAGAGTGGCAGAATACATTTATACATTTAACTCGCTGGTTTTGAATTCAAGGGAACGTAATATCGCGATTCGTCCATTAATTTTTCTTTGATGGAATCAATAACTAACATTCTTCAAAAAATGTGCAGGCATACCTAAAAGAATTATTATTTTGATCCAGGAAGCTATTTGCGAAATAATAGCTTTTTCTTTTTCAGCTTATAAAAAAAAAGCAAAATGAAAGAAATCATATCGTATTTTCTTGAGAAAACCATGATATTAATGGAGGCGGCATGTAATATGAATGTTATCTCAACTGTATCATTGCTTCAAGAACAATCGGTTTGAAATCCACACAGAAATTGTCCCGAATTTTTCAGTAAAACTTATATGTTTAATAGCTATGATTTTCTTAATTAAATAATATTTTATAGTTAAAATACTGTACAATAATATTAAAAACTCAAATGAGGTATGGGTATTTTTTTTATTGAATAACCTTGCCCTCGTGTTATAATCATTACGACATTGTTCCTAAAATTAAAACCGCTAATTGTATAGCATTGCGGTAACATTATTATGGTTTAGTATTTAATTGGCTTGAAACGTTAAAGATGTTTTACGTTCACATTCAAAGTATCTTGGTACGTAATATGTATGTACTTAGAAGTGGATCATTAGTTTAAGGGATCCAAAAAAAATTTAAAAAAAATCACATTTTAAAATAAAGTAATGAAAACTTGCTTATGAAACATCGTATGTGGCAGGGGAGAGGAGGAGGTGCTATTTAATTTCCCGGACCCCCTCCGAGAGATTTTTCGGTATCCGCCCCGGGTTTCACTACACCAACTTTCTAATAATAAAACATATTTAAAACACTTAAGTAATTTGTAACTCAGAAGGTCTGTATGGGGGAAAAAAAGAGATTATTCTTAAAAATGATCGAAAATTTCTTCAAAACACCTTTTTACTAATATTCGGTTTAATATAAAAAAAAATTACTAAGGTAAAATTCAACATTTTTGTATGTATATTATCAGTTACATAAGTTACGATTAAAAATCTGTAAACATTCGTTGATAAAAAAGATACTTTTCAATGAGCGAAACTCTATTTTTCTACTATTGAGGTAGGGACAAAGTTGCGGAACGACACAAAATGGCGGACGCTGGAGCATGTCGCCACTTAAGAGACGGATCGAGGGCTTTAGTTTACACCATTTCTTGACTTTTTAAAAAATGAGGTAAAAAATTATTATACTCACTATTATATATACTCACATACACATGCTCACTAATTACCTAAAACTAACTTTTAATGTAACAGAATACTCTAATAAATAAAAAGAACTAGTGAACTGTTTAAGCTGATTGAGGTTATGTTCGTGACAGGTAGATAAACAAAGAACATAAACAAAGCAGACAGTGCTGCCGCCTCCAAACATTAAATTATGCTAAAATAACGTGATAATCAGTGTACAGTATGTACTGTACTTTAACAGTAAAATAAATAGTATTTTAGTACAAATAGTGCACAAAAAAAAACTCTTTAGTCTCATAATTTTTCCAGAACTTCAAAGAAGACAATAAATACATTAAGAAGGAAAAAAAAACATGTTTAAGTAAACCAAGGCAACAAATCAAAACTAATCAACTTTTAAAAAATGCGTTACAGACGCGATACGATCAACTGTTTTTCAAAACAACCATTGACTGAAAATAATATGTTGACATCCTCTCACTCTGTCAAAGTCGGTTACTTGGATAGCTCTCAACAAGTAAATGAGAAGGAGTTGGGCTTTTCTTACGGACAATTGCCTGACACACTTTACTTATCACACCGAGTGACACGTGAATAATCCTGCGAACTTCTCAACACGTCTGCTCAAAATAGGTGTTCTATTCTTAACAGGCGGGCTCTTTGTGTCGGACCTCAACCCCCATTAAACCACCCACACCATCTTTTGAGAGTTGCCAAACTGCTGCGGTGAAGTTATGACAGAAGCGTCGCTTGGTAATAACGTTTATTGTGTATAGGCTCGAGAAATAAAATCAATTTTTTGAAGTAATGAAACAAGTTATGCACGTTTAACGTTTTTTTCACCCTGAAAAGGGGATATTACTTTAACGCATATTAAGTTTGCATTTTCCGAAAGGTTAAAAATAAAGGAAAAGAAATGAATCAAATAACTAATGCAAATTCAAAAGAGGTCAGTAATTCGAAAAATGATCTTGGAAAAAAATAATAATAAAGAAATACATACTGTTTAGTGCAAATATTAATTAATAAAACAGTAAATATTTCAAAATAAAAAAAACTGAAATTATAATGTGTAGAAAATTAGGGTTTGACCGTTTGTCCGCCTCCTCCCTCCCCCCACAAAAAAAAAGAGCAAACAGTTCTGACTGCCTTATCTATGACCGTCTCTATATCATGTGTTGCGTTTTTGACTAGAATATCTTATTTGTCTGTTTACGCAGAAAACTGAAAATTTTCCGAACATTTGTACAGGGAAATTATTTTAAGTGAAAAAAGAAGAAGAAAAACATGGGTTTTAACTACCAGATTTTACGTTCGCCTATTTAAAACGACTTCCATGCCTTAAATCTTTGATAAACATTTCGTTCAAAAACGATTTTTTGATTGTAAAGACTGTACGGCCATTAAATCTGCTGTTTCGCATTTTATCAAACAAAATGAAATTATCACAAATCAAATGTATGAATCATGACATCTTTTTCTATGAAAAAAAGTAAGCCTTTCTAGTACCTCGTTCAAATTATGAAATTAATTTCTCTTCTTATCCTGCGGCTTACTTTCCGAGTCCGATAACACAAAAAGTTTAAACTCTTTTGAAGTAGTTTTACTTCAATGATCCTAGGATAACTAGAACCATTATTTTCACTGTTGCTATTTTCCTTGGGAATACATTAACGTTTAAAGAGCGAAATTCTTCTTGATAACTTTTGTATCTGATAGTAGCAGAAGCCATTAAATTCCTATTAGAGCTTGATTTTTTCACTCAAAAATGTGAGCAGGAGTTTAACTTCTTTTATTTGAAAATCTAAGACAAATTAGAAAAGAATTTACGTTAAACTTCCCTCCGAACAAAATTGGAGAAAGCGGAAAGTTAAAAGGAAATTACCCAAAATGTTTTTCTTGTGTTTGTTTTGAAGTTAGGTAAGTAAACGAAGCAAATAATTCAAAAATAACTTTTTCTCGTAGCAGAAGTCATGATTAACAGTCTCACCGATATTGCTTCTCTTCTTAACTATGCTTTCAGTCATTATTTTTCTGTGTTTTCGTATCTTTATTAAGTTGTTTTACTTATTCGAAACATTTATTCCTAAGTCAAAGCCGTCGAAAAGCAATGAGATAATGGGTAGCTCAGCTAAACCTGTTTAATCAATAGAAACGTACACTGTAAAAAAAAATCCGAAACGTTACTGAACAATTCCGTTAAACGCTTCGGGATTTCAATGGTTTATATCCACTTTTTGGAAATATCAAGTATCAATGTCATAAAGTTTCCTGAATTGCTACAAGTCGTCCGAATGCTGACTTCTCTCTGTTGTAAAAATATTTTTGGCTCCCAGGTTGACGATTAACTGAGCGTATTTAAAAGGTCTATCGGGTTCAGTTCGATTACGTTTTGTTCATGCTGATTAAACTCCCAAAGGTCTCGAATAAGTATGGAATACGTAGCTTTGCGAGAATCGCAACCAAGCGAAATGCTTAGTACGTACTTGCAATTCTCACTTAGCTTTGGACATGTTTGAAATACTGTTTTTGGAACTGTCTTGATAAATCAGGAATGTTCCAAGTGGTTATACTATCCCTGCCTACGATTACTCTGAAGTTCCAGAGACACGACTGCTTTAAACCGGGAAGATTTCTGGATTTTTCAGGAAGGTTACAGAATTTTAGCGGATAATGTTCCTGGTTTTTGCTAGGTTTGTTACTGGCAGAAATCGGGCACATCAGCTGCCTACTATTTTACAGGAACGTTTATGAAACGTTTTTGCAGTGTAGTAAAATACATACAGTTCTTATTATTACTTTTATTCAACCAAACAGAAGGGTGAAATTATCAGTAAAGGAGTAAGGGAGATCACATATGGTGTACTGTAAAAAAAAAAAAAAAAAAATCGAATCGTAACTAATTACTCCCGAGTAACGTTTAATGGATTTCAACTGTTTTCCCAATTTCCTGTAAAAATCAAATATTTTTGCGAAAAAATTTCCTGAATCGCTACAAGCTCCATAAAGGACGATACTACGCGTGGTACATCAAAAGTAAAAAGTTATTCGTAGAAATGCTTGCCCACATTAGATTAGTGGTGATCTGTGAACCATATGCGACCTAAGGAATCTGGCCCTTATGACCCGTTGTTTTGTTAAGAATATTGGGTATGTTTGAGAGTTAGAAATCACAAACCACGCTCCGGAAAAAACGGAATTAAAAAAAACCGGTTGTACTAACTAACAGCAACAAAACTGTCCTTAAAAATCCAGCAGCAATCTCAACCTAGTGAGAGCCCACCAGATCCCCTTTTACCTTCAATGCAGTTGAAATTTGTTACTCTTTTCAGCTATTTAGGTTACGATTTCCTAGATACAAGCAGATAGTTTGAGTTATAAATTTGGAGTTAAGTATTCATGAATTGGTTTATGGAGAACAAAATAAGTTCATATTAATAAAATAAGCATCATGTCATGATATCAGAATATCTTGGCTTTTAAAATGTAGACTTGGCAGAATATCTTGGCCTCCTTCTCCATGTTTTCCTAGCTTATCTGAAAATAATGTTGGTTATTTAAACATTTAATGCGTTGGTTATTTAAACATTTCCGGCTGTAAAATCCGTCTTGACGCACTGTAAAAGCAATTCAGAAATGTTCCTGGAAAATAATGGGCAGCTGATGTGCCCAATTTCTGCCAGTAACATGTCTTGGAAAAAACCAGGAACGTTTTCTGCAAAAATTCAGTAACCTCCATGAAAATATCCTGGAAGCCTCCTGAAACTTCAGAAACGCTCTCGTTTGAATCCAGTCGTGTCTCTGAAAAATTAGAGTTAACTTAGGAAGGTATAACATAATAGCTTGGCATCGTGCAGATTCATCAATTATTAGGTAGTTCCTAAGGCAGTATTTCAAACATGACCAAAGCTAAGACAGAATTGCCGTATCAATAATTTTACTCACCTGCAAAGCTATGTAGTCCATGGACTTATTCGCTCCCTTTAGGAACTTAAGCCGACTGGACCGGCCGTTATCGATTTGAAGCCGATGCACTTCATAAATACGCTCAGTTAATCTTCAAACTGGGAGATAAAAATATTTTTTCCCAGCAGTGAAAAGTCTGCAGCGTGCAACTTGTAGAAATTCAGGAAACTTTTTGACGATGAAACTTGATTTTTCCAGGAAGTGGATAAAAACCATTGAAATCCAGAAAGGTAACACGGAAATACTCAGTAACGTCTCGGAATTTTTTTACAGTTTTTTACAAGTTGCCCTGACGTGTGGATCCATAGAGAAGGGAGGATTCACAGCATTCCATGATATTGTCCCATTAGGCGACCAAATATTGCCAAAAGCTCTCTTTAGATTACTGATGTTTCAAAAAAATCGCCACAGTCCCCCTATTTGAGCACAAAATTGGACTTTGACCCCCTCCTTTTCCGATGATGACCCCCTATAAAAACCAGAAGCTGCATCCGCCTTGGCTTCTTTTAGGTCACTAATGGACACTAAACATTAGGGTAGTTCAAAAATACATGTAAAAAAATACTCCTAGATTGCAGGACACCCCTCAATATTTTTAGACTTGTGGATAGTAATAGACTGGAAGAATTTTCGCTTCATATTTCAACTGAAAGAGGGTGCTCAATCCCCTCCCCCAAAACTTAATTAGTATGGGGAGGGGGTAAAAAAACTACATTGAACTGAAAAAACAATGCTACGTATTATAATATACACTATCAACATGCATATACATTGCAATAAAATACTTTTTAACAGCAAAACAGGAGGGGAAATTAAATGTTTCTAAAATTGTGGCATTTTCTACGCTACGGCTTATGTTAAATTAAGGGGTCATTGAGCATCCTCTTAAAATTTGAATATGAAGCTAAACCTTTTACAGCTCAATAATATTAATTAAGTTTTAAAAAATATGGACTGTCCTGGACTCTAGCTGAAAAAAAGTTTTTTCTTAACCACCTTACTAAACATGTTAGTATAATAGAAACAAAAGCTTTCAAAAATATCATTATAAACATTGGTTCGTTTAGCTGATCAATTAAACGTCAGTTCCGTACTTTGGAAGCGAACATATCTTGGATTCGAGATCAAAATGATCCAAGTGCTCAGAAAATAAATTATGCATTGAATCTTCCGAAACAAGTCATATCCTTTGAATATTCAATCCTAGTTCTGTAGAACTGAAACGTAATTAATGCAAACTTCACAGAAGTTTGTTCGCCTTCTGACGTAGCCAAAAGCAAACTACTAAGGACAGACTTTAAGGTCAACATAGTTGAAGTAACGTTGGGGAAACAAGAGAGGTTCCAAGTGTTAGTTTAAGTAAGCTACCATAACAAGCGAACCATGTTCAAGAATCAGAGAGCATTAACCCTTATAATTAAAATGACTGTTTTGTTAGAATGTATTTTAAAATGGTAAACTGTATCGTCTCCAATCAATATCTTTATGTACTCCAATTAAAGTATTGTTCTAATTTCATAGAAGAGAAAGGATTTATTTTTGTATAAATATGTTTTTTTTAGAATTTCTTTCATTTTATCGGGCATAGTTAAAATGATTACAGTAATTAACAGTTTTCTTTTTTAACATCAGATAATATTATCAAAGAAAAATAAAGGATTTTTTTTATACAAATTAGTCTTATTACGTTGTAACTTCGATTATCCGGTTCTAGTTTAACCGGATCTTCTGCTAATCCAGACCAAAAATCTAGAGTTAAAAGAATGTATATTTACTTAAATGATAATTTTAAATCATGATAGCTAGAACATAAGAGTAAGTGCAACAAATACGCGCTTTTTATTTTGATTATAATGTCTGCATATATCGTGAAAAAAATTATAGAAATACAATAGAAATCACTGCTTACTTGTTGCAGCGTCACTCTGACACCACTGTATCAGAATTACAAATAGTAAAGTGTTTGAGCGAAACGATCCTATGCAATGCTATTACAAAGCAGTTTTTTCCGGTAATAAAAATGTCGGTTTATTTTGGAGCTGGTTTTATTAGCATCCATTATATCCGGGTTTTCCGGGCTGTCGCTTATCCGAAATGTTTTTAGTCCCAGTTAGTCCGGATAAGCGAGGCTTTTTCTAATGAATCAAATTGTCAAAAACAGAGCATAATCCAGTTTTATTGAATTAGCCACTTTATTGAATCAGTCGCTTTATAGAATCAAAACTGTTTAGAACAAATGTGATTCAAATCAGAGGCGACCACTGTATGTCAAGGAAAATTGTTCTGAACTAAGTCATTGATCGGAAAACACTAAAGATAGTCAATAATCTTACGGTCATTTTATACAAATCCATCAACGTACAAATGAGGTATTGTAATCTTTTGCAGCAATTTTTTGCTGAAAACCATACTGGATCATTTCTCAAAAATGTCAACCTGCTCGCTGAAGTTTTAAACTTAATTAAATATGTTTCTAAAATGATGAATATTAAAGGTTACGTTCGTCACAATTACCTTCGTCATACGTCATAACTCGAATAAATATTCCTTTCTGTTTCTGTTTTTTTTATATATAAAGGTATTATTGCGCAGGAAAACCATTTAGGAAAAAAAATAACTCAATATGCTGTTTTTGTAATAGTATCTGACTAAACTTTAGAGAAATTGAGAGTTGAATTCTCTAAATTTGTTAAATTCTTCACAGTATAGTAATATAGTTTCAAAAACCAGTTAATGTGATTTATAGCCTGTTTGAAGTATTACAAAGATGCTTAATTGTTTCACAAAAATCAGCAAAACTGCAAGTAAATGATTATTAAACGATTAAAGTTCCTGTTTGGTAACTTCTAAGAATATCTGAATGTTACGTTCGTTACAATGGAACAACACTACTGCAAAATTCCGCAGCTTTCTTAAACTGGAAGAAAAGTGTAACGCTTGTTCAATTAGAAAATCCCTTAACACTAATTGAAAAGAGTAAATTAAGTAACCTCGCAGACCTTCCCTATACTGAAGAATGCTGCTAATTCATGTGCGCCGCCATTGCTTTAGAGTCACACATTCCGATTATTTCAAAAACCAGCTTTCGTGATATAGTAATTCAATAAGAAGAAATTCGGCCGAACCAGTTCTCTCCTGGAATTACCGAAAGGGAAACTAACGAGGTTTCCCCGCTCGTGAGGTCAACGCAATTAACTTAACGGTAAGTAAACAAGAGTGCGTAAAAGTGTTGGTTCTGATCAGAAACTGTGAAACGCAAGTCGTATTTCTCCAGAATGAGTCGAATAATCCAAGTTTAAGGTGTAGAAATGAATTCTCTATTCCTATTACCTTTTATGGTCTGTTTTGTGTTTTAAATAGGACTCGGGTTTGACTGTATGAATCTTTGAATATTCTATATGGTTGTTTTATTTTTTTTTATTAGAAAAATATATTTTATCATGTTAATTTATTGAATATTAACTTTTGATTCAGGCTTGGAGTTATTACGAGAAAATGTAATCGATTACGATTATGATTACCAGCTTGAAACATAGGAGATTACAATTATGATTACGATTATAATACTCTGCCAAAGCGTAATTACGATTACAGCAACGATTAGATTACGTCAAAAATGTAATCGATTACAATTACGATGTGCCGATTACGATTTTGATTACGATTACAGACTCGTGAGAGGAAATGACATGCACACATATACTACATTATTCTCATTATTATTTTGCGGCAACAATGTCATAGTTAAAAAATTATGATTTTTGATTGTGCTTTTAAATGCTACATAACTATTTTGACCATATATCCTGCACAGGTAATTAGGTGTCCTATATCCAAATGACTTGCCACATTATAATGCATTTTGTACATGATTTAAATTTTCATTATTATTTTTCATGCAACCAATACAGTTTCTAAAATTTATGTATTATATTTCTACATTCTATTCTCTACAATTTGCTATAATATTATTTAATTCAATCTATTTTTTGAAAAAAAAAAAAAAAAAACCTTTGTATTTAATTTTGCAAAAACATGCATGGTATTAAAATATATTCAAATAGTATAAATAAATGATAGGAAAATAAATGTTTCAAAATAAATACTGCAATCAAGACAATTTTTTATTGCATTTTAATAATACCAATGCTTTAAATGTATCATGTTTCATCCTCATTCTCTGTGAGGTATAAAACTTTTAGGCAATACTGAATAACCGCTCAACAGGTGCAGATGATGCACAAATTGACAAGTACTTGGGAGCAATTTTGCTCAGTAATGGGTTATACATGAATATTGGATCCCCCAGTATTCTAGGGGATCAATATTATGCTCATTTGGTGCGCTAGTTTCATAGGCGTTTATTTCGCTTTCGATTTTTCTCCTGTATTAAGGAATTATTATTTTTGTAAGTGCTGGCTGGTTTTTCTAAAAATGCGAACAATTTCCCTTTTTTTGCAGGCTGTTTTGGTGACACATCTTTTGTGTCCTTATCTTCTAATTCAGTGCAAATGTTTATGACAGTCTTTGTTGACATTATTTCTTCCTTGATAATTTCTTTTATTTTATTTTTTTGTGCTTGAATCGTACCAGTTGCATTTGAGCCTTGGGTCTAAAAATGAAGCCACTTGAAATGCTTCCGTTTCTTCATAGTGACTCATTCTAGAAGTTAGTGCTGACAACAGCTTTTTACTGTCGTATTAAAGTATTGCAAATTTTTGGTCAGGAGGTCCTCAAGATGGTGCTTGAACACTCTTAAAGCAATATAATTGGAAAGCACTTTAAAAAGTAAAAAATGAGTATAATAAATTTTGCTATGGTTTCCAGGCATTATTTTTTCCCCCACATGCATAAGCATTTTATAATGATATTTTTATATCTCCGTTTCAAAAACAAGTGCTTTTACAAAGGTTAAAACTAATGTTTTTAAAATCATTAAATGCAAACTTTTTTCTCTTATATACCTATTAAAAAGTATCAGCATTGAAATATAAAGCATAAATTTAAGATTAAATTAGATGTGAAAATACTTTGAAAAATCACTTACCAGAGTGATGTCATCACAAAAATCAAAGAACCGCTAAGATAGTGCGTGTGAATGAGCACTGAAGTGCAAATCCAAATTCGCTCTTCTTTTGACAAAATTACTCCTCTTCCGCCAATGAAAGTAAAAAAAAAAAAAACACCAAAGGCATGAAACTGTTTTTTTAGAACTTTGTCGAAACGAAAACATGTGTTCGTACAGCACTGTTGATATTGTTCTCTTTCCGAGGTGGTAGCTCCGCTTGTTTGTCTATCATTCACAGATGAAAAGGAAAATTGATGACCAATCCAACTTGGGGACGCGTTCCTGTCAATGACACCTACAGGGTACGAAACCCACTAAGATGCGGCATGTTTATGACCCTTCGCCAACGAGCCCTTTTAGCAGCAGGGCCTAAAGGCTCTGCTGTCTAGTCCTTTGTATGTTTCTATTGAAGTTTTATCTTTTCCTCAGTCCAGATCCCATCGTCTGCATAGCATTGTAGAAACGCAACTTGAAAGTTTTCACTTTCAGCAAGTCGGGATTACACGATTACGGAACAAAATTACGATTATCTAAACTTAGATTACAATTACGATTATGCAAGAAACACTTGATTAAAATTACGATTACAAGATTACGAGTGTCCCATTGACAGATTATGATTATGATTACAATTACACAAAAATGTAATCGATTACGCAGATTACGATTACGTAATCGGCGATTACTCCAAGCCTGTTTTGATTAATCATTTCTTTTGAATGTGCACTGTAAAAACGATTCAGAAACGTTCCTGGAAAATAATGGGCAGCTGATGTGCCCAATTTCTGCCAGTATCATACCTTGCAAAATCCAGGAACGTTTTCCTCTAAAATTTAGTAACCTCCATGATAATATCCTGGAAGTCTCCTGAAAAATTCAAAAATCTTCCCATTAAAAGTCAGTCGTGTCTTTGGAAAATTAGAGTATACTTAGGAAAGTATAACATAATTGCTTAGCATCTCCCTGATCTATCACGTACGGTCAAAGCATTACTGCAAACAATGCCAAAGCTAAGCTAGATTTGCAAGTAAGTAACGAAAATTTTACTCATCTGCAATTCTGGCAAAGCAACGTAGCCCATACTTATTCACTCCCTTAGGGAACTTAAATAGCATGGACAGATCACACTTGAACAGAAGCCGATTCAGCTTATAAATACGCTCAGTTAATCTTTAAACTGGGAGCTAACAATATTTTTCACAACATTGCATTCGTGCAACTTGTAGCAATTCAGGAAACTATTTGACAATGGTACTTGATTTTTCCAGTAAGTGGATAAAAACCATTAAAATCCCGAAACGCGACACGGAAATACCTAGTAACGTTTCGGAATTTTTTTACAGTGCGGAGAATATAATCAATGCGGTATTCTTAGATTCAGTCAAATCTTAGTAAAAAGTGTAGTACTCAGTGATGGATTTACTGGATTGTGAACTCGTTACACTTTTTTTAAAAATGATATGTATCCTGCTTCAATTGAATATTAACAGTTTCAAATGGTCTGTGAAGTAAACTCAGCACCAATTTCATCAACCATTAAATGCTCTTTTTAACAATTCTTCTTACCTGGTTAGCTACAATGTTTCTAAACTTGTGGAAAGAGAATTCTTCTTTTGCCAAATGTATTCTTATGTAAAACGATTTATTTACCGTTAAAAAATGCTTTCTTAAGATACTTCTGCATTTGAAAAAATATGTTAATATCTATAGTAGAAAAAAAAATCGCTTAAACAACAAGAGTTTATTGCTTTGAGGTAATAATATATATATATATATATATATATATATATATATATATATATATATATATATATATATATATATATATATATATATATATATATATATATATATATATATATATATATATATATATATATATATATAAGTGCAAAAACGTGAAGAAAATACGCTGGGAAAAAATGATAACGATATAATGAAAAAAAACTTACTGATAGTAAATTAAAACATTAACTAAATCATACTTTGTAGAGTAATGAAATAAATGATAATATGATTTTTTGAATCTTCTTTGCTTTCCATTTTTGTACTGAAATTGTTTACTTCGAATTTACCACATTTTTTAAGTTACCACTGTCGAAAAAGTACAAAACTTTTAATTTTATTAACTACCGCACACTCACACATAATTTCTATCTCTTTTAGCTTTATAAGCCTTTTCTGAAAGTTGGATAACTCTTAATATTTTTTTGTTTTACATTTTCCCCTCTTTTTTCACCATTACAAAGATTCCGCTAATTGAAGAAAAATAACTGACGTAATTTTATCAAGTTTCCTCATGAAAGAATAAAAAAAAATATCTTTGGCTCAGAAAAAATGCAAGAGAAGGGGAGTTTTATGGAGCACATATACGCCAAGGAAATTGAATAATGGCTGGTTAACGAGATTTATGGTTCCGGGAATGAAATTTGCTAAGCCTCCTTGTGAACGAAGAATAAATTAAATTTTTCATGCTCGGAATGTGCGATTTTTTCCTCTTTCGGCCTCTTAAGGTACATCATACGGACAGTAGTATTTATGTGTTTATCGACAAAAACGTAGACTGTTGTAATTTCCTTTTTGAAAAAAAAAATCTTGTACTAAAATATAACTTTAAGGTTTATGGCAAGCATATATCTTAAAAGAATTTTTTCTTCTATTTCTAATATTAACAAACAAGATGAAAAAAAAAAAAAAAAACGAGAATCATAAAAAGAGAGGCCATTTTTATTGAACCTTTAAATACATAAATAATATTGTTTATAGTTCCTTTCAACCACGTATCTTTTGTGCTACACTGTAAAAACGATTCAGGAACGTTCCTGGAAAATAATAGGCATCTGATGTGCCCGATTTCAACCAGTAACATATCTTGCAAAAGCAAGGAACGTTTTCCGATAAAAGTCAGTAACCTTTCTAAAATATTGGAAAATCTCTCCTGTTTAAGACAATCGTGAAACTTCTAAAAATTAAATTATTACTTCCTTGATTTACTGATGAAGCGTTGGAGCTACCATGGCCAAAGCTACACGATGATTCCTTCCCTCGCAAGACTGCAGCTATCCAGTGACATATTTGCCCCCATTGGGAACTTAGTCAATCTGTACGGGCCGTAATTAAGTTAAAGCCTATACACTTAATAAACACACTCAGTCAGTCTTTTAACTGGTAGCAAAAAAAAAATATCTTTCACATCAGTGAGAAGTCTGCATCAGTGCATCTTTTAGCAATTCAGGAAACGTTTTTGCGAAAATACTTGATTTTACGGGGAAATAGGTGAAAACCCCTGGAAACCCGAAAGGTTCCACGGAAATAACCAGTAACGTTTCGGAATTTTTTTACAGTGTATATATACTTGTTACAAACTATGAATATTCGTTCACATTATACGCTGGTTGATCCAAAAGTAAGGTTCCCATCAATTTTACAAATATACAGCACCATCTATTCGTTTTGAAGTTTAACTCTTGTGAACGAAAAAACTTTTCTCTATTTTTACAAATAATCGCCATCTTTTTCTGTGCATTATTGTCGACGGTGCCCTAACTTCTGTATCGGATATCACAGAATTCCACCGCCAACCCGTTGAGGGAGAGTTGCGCCCCTTTTTTTGACTTCAACGTCACTCCGGAAACATTGACCATCAAAGTGTTCCTTAAACTTAGGAAACAAGTGGTAAACACTTGACTCGAGCTCCGAACTGCAATCAAGAACGGATAGGTTTGTTAACTGTCATGTCCTACTCTGGCGGTGGAATTCTGTGACTTTCAATACATAAGTTAACGCACCATCGACAATAGTGCACAGAAAAAAAAATGGCGATTATGTATAAAAATCGAGAAACGTTTCATCTTTCCAACGATAGAAATTTCAATAAGAATAGATAGTGCTGTATATTTGTAAAATTGATGGGTACCTTACTTTTGAATCGACCCTCGTATTTTTTACATGTAGAAAGAAATGTGACAGCAATGTCAATTTTTAAAACAATGATACTACACACTCCAGGATGTAACGTTACTCCCAAAATTACTGGTAACCTTAAACAATTTTTTTACAGTTTGTTTATGACTAAAGATTTTCCATCGTCCAAAAATGCTTTTCTTGCCGAAAATTGTGGTGTCGCAAGTATTTGTAGGTAGTAAAAAGCTATACGACCACATTTTAACGAACTTGAAAAACTTAGAGAACAAATGCTTTGTTCCGGAAATTATGCTTGATTCACTACTAATAACTCTAACACCGATTCGTGACAAGTACACTGTAAAATAATTCCGAAACGTTACTGAGTATTTCCGTATAACGTTTCAGGACTTCAATGGTTTTTATCCACTTCTTGGAAAAATCAAGTATAATTGTCAAAAAGTTTCCTGAATGGCTGCAAGTTGCACGATTGCAGATTTCTCACAGCTGCGAAAATTATATTTTTAGCTCCCAGTTCAAAGATTAACTGAGCGTATTTATAAAGTGTATCGGCTTCATTTTGATTACGGCTCGTCCATGCTGATTAAACTCCCAAAGGGAGCAAATAGGTATGTATGACGTTCCTTTGCAAGAATTGCAGGTGACTAAAATTCTCGATACTTGCTTGGATTCGGCTTTGTTTGCAATACTTCTTATGGAACTTTCTTAATAAACCTGGATGGGGGTCAAGCTGGTATATTATACCTACCTAAGTTTTCTCTAAAGTCTCAAAAGCACAACTGGCTTCAAACGGGGAGATTTCCGAATTTTTCAGAAAACTTCCGGGATAATTTCAGGAAGATTACTGAATTTTAGTAAAAAACGTTCCTGGTTTTTGCAAGATATGTCACTGGCAGAAATTGGGCACATCAGCTGCCCATTATTTTTCAGGAAGGTTTCTGAATCGTTTTTAAAGTGCGACTTTAGCCCAGGTCTCCCAGAATCAAAACTAGCGACTTGAAGTCTTATTCAAAAATAGTGCCTTTAGTCTATTCTTTTTGCTCCAAGCATTTTATCTTCATTATCTGGCTTAGGCAAGACTTTATTTGTATTCACTTTTAACTTACTTACGCTTTCTATAGTAATTAACTTTGTTGATAAATCATTTCATATTGTTTATACTGATGTATACAGAAACTCCTCGTTATATCACAGCAGTCGGATGTATCGCACTTCTTCTTTGTCCCCCGAGAAAGTATATTTAGAAAATAATGCTTTACACTTGACATCGCAAAAAACTAATTAATATTTCACATACAAAGTATTCTTTGTTCTCTAGTTTCCTTCTAGCTTATTTTCTAAATCAATGAAAAATATCTAGATTTTTTTCCATGCATCAAATTTGTCGTAACTCAAGCTAAAACTTACGATTTGTATCCCACCATAAAACATCGGAAATATTTTTAATTAAATTTTAAAACAACAACTGGTAAGCTAATTTTTATTTGTTTTCATAAAGGGAATCTTCCTAATCTTGACCTTTTCTTTACTAATAATAAAGCTGAAATTCTATGTCGCTGGCTATCTGTTATGTGCATAGAGCCTGAACCGTTCGACCGATGAAATTTGGCACATAATAAGTTCGTAGCATAGGGGTGTGCACCTCGAAGCAATTTTTTGAAAATTGGATTTTGGTTATTTTTATATGCCAATTTTAAGAACATTTTACCATGCAAATTATCATAACGTGTACGAGCAAACTATCATATGCGACCACGGGCGAGCAGATTAATATGTAGCAAATTGGCGAGAAATTCATCATCTATTATATTTGTTAATAATATACAGGCGAACTAAAAGAACTTTTAATTTTCTACTACGGGCAAAGCCGTGTGGGTATCGCTAGCATTACAATAAAAAAATATTTTTTTAGGTGCACATACCATCAACTTGAACGATAGTTTAATCGCTCATTTTCATAACTTCGGTTATATCGCGTTTTTTTTTTTTTTTTTTCCCCTGATAAGCGCAATATAACGAGGGGTTATTGTACATAATTCATGCGTTAAATCCATCCCGGAACCCAGGGGGCTCCTGGTTTGGTTGACCACCTGACTGAAATATCTTCCTAGACCCCCTGAGCCATTGGTCAGGAAAACTCAGATGGGCGCGCTAGGTTTGACCCCTATGGGCTGTTTAGTTTCTTTACTAATAATAAAGCTGAAAGTCTCTATGTCCGGATGATGTCTGTAGGATGTATGTGACGCGCCTAGCGCCTAGACCTTGCGGCCGATTTTCATGAAATTTGTCACAAAGATAGTTTGTAGCATGGGAGTGTGCACCTCGAAGCGATTTTTCAAAAATTCGATGTGGTTCTTTTTCTATTCCAATTTTAAGAACAACAATATCATAAGATGGACAAGTAAATTACGAAATTATCATAACGTGGAACCGTAACATGGACGCAAGCCAATTGGCGAGATACGAAATTATCATAACGTGGAACCGTAACAAGGGTAAAAGCCAATTGGCGAGAAAATTCACCATACATTATTTGTAAATATACAGGCGAACAAAAAGACCTTTTAATTTTTCTCTTACGGGCGGGAACCACTAGTAGTTAAATATAACAATAGGACTTTTACCTAGCGTAAATAATTGCCTCTTTTTTATTTAACTTTGCAGTTGTTAATGTATAAAAATTCAATAAATTGCTATAGTTGAAACTTAACACTCGAATTACTGCGGTCTTTGTATACCTAGAAATACGGCAGAGGTCATTTTGACCCTCTAAGAGGAAAGCTGTCAAGTTCCTTACATTGCGTTATATGTTTCTAAAAATTAGTTTAAATTCTTAACAATCGAATAATTTTCAAGAAAACGGTCATAAAAGTGTCTATTTTTTTATTTAAGAAAATTATATAAAAATAAGTGCATGAACAACATGTACATTCAATTTTTCATTTTCAGTTTTTTTTAGATTGAAATTTAAAAAAATAATAATTAAAATTTATGAAAAGTCAACAAACAAGCCCAAGCAAGCAGCAAAATTTTAAGAAATACGTCTTTTAAACATTAAAAAAGAGTTTTATTAATCTTTTGTGTAATATAAGTAAAGAAGTACTTTTTTCTTTTGTGGTAAATTTCAAAGCATGAGATACAGAGGCCAACGTCACAATGTGGACAGTAGTACCAAAATTCCTTCCTGCATCTCTGCAATGACGTTTAAAAACCACAATTACGGTTAAAATTGCCATCTAGTGTATAAAAAGAGAAATAAAATGTATTCCGGGTAAAAGAAATGAATTGATTTTAATCGTTTCGTCGCGTTAGTATTGCACATCCCAGCACGGCAATATCATGGGCGCGAGAAATGAAGATCGAAACCCCAGCCCAGCATATTCACGGGAGCGAGAGGGAAAGGGTCAAAGTAAAGATATTTATAATAAGTGTAGCTTATTTAAAGCATGGAGAGAGTTTAAGGATACATAATGAAATGGTTTTAAAAAACTTAAAATACACTCAAAAAATCATCACTGTTTCAGTTGCAATTCAGAGACTCGAGGCTAATAACCACTTTTATGCGTAAAAACATTATTATTGCCTCAAGTTCTTGCTGCGATATGTTCTAAGAGGCAATTTTGAGTTTCTGCTATGTTTCAGCATTAGTAAATGTGTTCCAATTTCTTTTCCTTTTTTTTTTTTTTCAAAAAATGGCTAAAATGACACCTGCCCACAATTTAAGAACAATTATTTAGTTTGGGTTTTAAATAAAATACAATTTTCTTGAAAACGTTATATTATGATACATCATGATGATTTAGAAAAAGTCAAGAGTGGCTTAGGTTTGTTGTGAAAATACAGATAAGCAGTTAGCCAAAAAACTGTTCTTGTGGTCAAAATGATCCCTCCCGTAGTTCTGGTGTTAAATGTGAAAAACTATACTAAATATGTTATGTTAGTTGAAAAAAAAAAAAAAAAAACCAGTGATGTTGGGAAACCCTTAACATTCTGTTTGAATGTTTAACAATAACCTTTTAAATATTTTGAGTTTTATAGTAATTGCATAGTTTTATTAGTAAGACGTCAGAGGATTCTAAGATTTACATTAAAAAATAAAATGCAAGAAAATGAATTATTTATGCAGTGCACGATTTAAAACTGCAATTTAAAACTAACGTATTCTAGAAAATCCGGCTCAACTTAAGTACTAAAATATACATTAGTTAGTTGGGGGTTTTTTTTCGAAAAAACAACATAGCATGAAAAATGAGCCTTTTAATATATTCTACAAATTACCCCTTTCAAACAACGTTCACTCGTTTTCTTAAAAGCAAGTTTAGGTAATCATCTTACTAAAACTGTTTAGTAACTAAAGAGCTCTTGGTTTTTTTTCGTCAATGTTTAGAAATATCAATTATGAGCGCTTCTATGTTTGGTTGATTCCGGGATGCTAAGTAAACTCGATTAGTGCCCATACTAAAATTCACTTATTAGTTAAAAGAAGGAAAGTTAATCTATTAAGTATTTAAAGTAGTATAACGTAATTAGTACTCGCTCTTCTTTTGGATTAAAGTTTAATATTAATATCATGAAAAATAATAAGTTTTCACTGCAATTTGTAATAAAATAAAAGTAATTTGTACTAATTTCTTAAGTAAAAGTGGAAGTTCATGAGGCGAAGGTGGATCGACTTACAGGTTTAATGACTATATGTTTTTATATGCATCACATGACTCATTAAATATATTTAAAAAATCATTCCATATGAAAATGCAAATTTAAATTATGTTTATCAGCAGTTAAATGAAACATGGAGAAATGGCCTTGTCTAAAAACACGCGTCTCCAATGGCGCCATCTCTTAAAACAATCGGCACAAGAACTAACAAACTTTTTCAAGGAATGACAAAATTTTAAGGTCAGTATAAAAATATATTAAACCACATTTAAAAAACTCAAACACATAATCAAAACTTTCATATTTAAATTAATGGAAAAAAATCAATCATCACATGCGGGGTCCATCATCAAAAGTTATTTTTAGGGGGGCTTTCTCCTTTTGATTACTCCTGCGCACAATTCGTGCACATGTGTGCAACATATGCAGCACTGGAACGAATCCTCCACCCCACTGTTCGATGATGTAATAAGTCCAGTGGAGTCCTAATTTTCCAAATCACAGTCTTATTTGTCTGCAGTCTAATTTTAAACGACAAAACGTTGTTCATTTTCTTTTATTTTTCTGCACAAAGTGTTTATTCATTTTTTATTTCTTGCAGTCTATTTATTTAAGGTTATTGAATTAAAGGAACAAATTGCGATACACAGTAACATTTTTCTTTATGAATTTATAGACTACATAAATAATGCTTTCTAGAGCAGTTAATTTTTTAGAACAACCTACAGGGAACTATGAAGAGACAAAATTTACTGTAAAAGTAGATATGGCAATTTTGACCCGACTCTTTTCTAATACCTGTTGATATGCCTTTGCCTGTTAATAACAAACTGCTTGTTGATAACGTTTTATCAACAAATAGGCTGTCTTGTGACGATAAAATCACAACCTAACAGATTTTTGCTACCCAACACACAAAAATGGGTACTTGACCTTTTGGTTCACATGACCTAGTTTGTCTCACCTGCCAAATGAATTTTAGAAAGTTAATAGGGGATGTGAAACATAATAGAGGATGTGAAGTATTTTAGTTTAGCTTTTAGATGAAAAATAATAGTATCTTAGTTTTCCCAGTAGGACGTTGTGCTTGTTAGCTCTTTTATAATGCTTCTCAATTAAAGTTAGCTGATTAAATGCTATTGCAGAGGGTCATATGAGCGATTGTTTAAAATTGTTCCTGATGTTCTATAATAAACATGAATTTTAATTCAACAGTTAGACCTTCTTTTGTTATCATACTAGTTGGAAATTTTGTAAACAGAGTATTTTAGTTTAATTCAAATGTATTTATTTCTGCTGAGTAAGTTTTGTCTAATTGCTAAAAAAAGAAACAAAATACATAAAACAGCAATCAAAAGGAGAATAGTTATAACATTTTAAACGTTCAGTTTAAACTGTGAGAAAAATAACAAACTTTTCCCAAGATAGTTATAGAAAAGGCATAACTAATAAAAAATAGATTTGTTGAATAGGAGGAAATTATAAAACAATGTAAGGATAACAGTTACTTTTGAAATACTTGAGACGAGGCATTATCAAAACATTTTGTAAAAATAAACGACATTATCTACCTTTCTCTATAAAACCATTTCTTTTAAAGTCGACGAAAAGCCATTAGAAGCATCAAGTAATGGCAGCCTTCAAACATAATTTTTTCTGATGTTTCAAAACTTTTTCCTGCCCATTTTCTGAAGACAGTGCAGTTAATGTTTTATCGATTCCCCCCCCCCTCCTCCTCTTTCTTATTTTGATCATCGTTTCTTCAATCGAAATCCCAAGACTCCCTTTTCTTAAATGTCAGTGAGCAGTCAACGTACGTGTGAAGGTTCGGCGGCTAATAACACAATGGGAGGCTCAATGAAACTAAATGTTGGATGAGTGATCTTTGCGGATGACTTGTCGATCAAGAATTATTGGAGCGGATTTCTTTTACAAAATATTTTGTTGCGATTTTCTCCGTTTCACTTGAGCTTCTGTTCCTGTAGTAATTGTTTTCAACCATTTTTTCTTACTTAAATGTTGCGCAGTAGTTTTACAAAAGAGTAAACTTATTCAGGGGCGTAGCAAGCTTAAATGTTTTGAGGTATGGAATTTTCAATTTGAGAAATGGAACAAATTTTGCCGAATGGAACTCCCAATTTTGCTGATTGATGATAATTTTGCATAATAGAACTCCAAATCTTGCCGAATGATGATAATTTTGCTGGATGGAAATCCAAGTTTTTCCACTTGAAGATAATTTTTCCGCATCGTCAACAAAATTTTCGAAGAAGAAATTTTTTGAAAAGTCACACTAACCTCTAATCGGAGTGCCCTTGAACGCATTTGTTTTAATTTTGGTAGAACAAACGTTTCACGCCCTGGAAAAGAATATTGTTTCTCTGTTTCTAATAATTTCAAACAACTTTGCTAAATTAAGCTCCCTTATGGCGCTTTAATACTAGTGTAGGCATTTCAAACTTCGACAGTTAGGGAAAATCTTTGACATTGGGAAATTTTGACAATGTTTCTCACGGGATTAAATTTGAATCGACATGTTCATTACATTAATTAGAATAAGTATTTTAGTCTACGAGTATTTATGAGTATTTTTATTTAAAATTGTATGAGTATTTTGATTTAAAATTGCATAAGTATTTTTATTAAAAATCTCTATGAGTATTTTTATTTAAAATTGTAAAGAAGTAAAAAAGGAAATCAAATTTTGTTTAAAATATCTGATTTGGACTCGTACAACTTCCTTTTACCTGATGTTGAACAAACATATTTTCCAACAATAAAGTTGAATGCGGGAATGAGGCTCCCTCGCCGAGATTTTTAACAAAAAAAAAAAAAAAAAAAAAAAACGTTTTTCCGTATCAGATTTCCCCCTCAAAAGTTATTACTGGTGAAGAGGTAGACAAACACACTGTAAAAACGATTCAGAAACGTTCCTGGAAAATAATAGGCAGCTGATGTGCCCAATTTCTGCTAGCAACATATCTCGCAAAAACCAGAAACGTTTTCCGCTAAAATTCAGCAATCTTCCTGAAAAATCCAGAAACTTCCCGTTTAAAGTTAGTCATGTTCCTGAAGTAATCTTAGGTAGGGATAATGTAAGAGCTTGGCATCTTCCTGATTTATCAAAAAAGTTCCATTAGCAGTATTGCAAACATGGCGAAAGCTAATTCAGAATTGCAAGGAAGTATCAATCATCTCACTTGATTGCAATTCTTGCGAAGCTACGTAGTCCATACTTATTCGCTCTCTTTGGGAGTTTAATCAGCATGGACGAGCCGTCATTCAGTATAAGACGATACATCTTATAAATACTCTCAGTTAATCTTTAAACTGGGAGCTAAATATATTTTTTACAACAGAGAGAAGTCTGCATTCGGACAACTTGTAGCAATTCAGGAAACTTTTTGACGAAGAAACTTGATATTTCCAGGAAGTGGATAAAAACCATTGAAATCCCGAAACGTTACACGGAAATACTCAGTAACGTTTCGGAATTTTTTTACAGTGCAGATACATACACACACTGTGAAAAAATTCCAAATCACTGCTGGTTATTTCCGTGGAACGTTTCGGGATTTCAGAGATTTTCACCTATTCCCCAGCAAAATCAAGTATATTCGCAAAAAAGTTTCCTAAATTGCTAAAAGATGCACGAATGCAGACTTTTCACTGGTGTGAAAAACATGTTTTGTTCCCAGTTTAAAGATTGACTGAGCGTGTTTATTTAGTGTATCGGCATCAACTTGATTACGTGCGCCAATAAGTCACTGGATAGCTGCAGCTTTACGATCAACTTGATTACGTGCGCCAATAAGTCACTGGATAGCTGCAGCTTTACGAAGCAGGAATTGCAGGCAAGGAAAATGCTTGGTTCTTGCTCGAAATTTTCTCGTAGCGTTGGCCATGGTTGTTCTAATGCTTCTGGAGCTTTCTAGGGAAATTAGGATTCAAGCACATGAAACCAGTTTCATTTTTCTAGAAGGTTTACGACTGGCCTTAACAGGGGATATTTCCCAATATTTCAGGAAGGTTACTGATTGTTATCGGAAAATGTTCCTGGTTTTTGTAAGATATGTCTTTTGGTTGAAATTGGGCACATCAGCTGCCTATTATTTTCCAAGAACGTTTCTGAATCGTTTTTAAAGTGCATCCATTCAAACGCTTTTCCTATCTCAAAACCTTACTTTATGATTTTTACTGTTTTATTTATTTTGGAATCGTTTTTAGCGAAATTTAAAAGGTGAATCGTGCCTTCCTTTTGCTGATTTTCTTCTTTCTTATACTTTTACGAGAAAGTGAGTTAAAACTGGGAAAAAACCATTTCAAAAAAAATGTTGTTGTTGTACTTTTAGGAGCGACTTTAAGTTGTAACTATATTTACTGGTTTTTCACTTGAATCATTATATCTGCTGGTGCTAATACAGGGTGTCCGGAAAAAGACTGTCTGTTTTCAAAAAATGATAACAGGTTAATGATAAAAAGGAAATTCTTGCAGAAGTTCATGAGGTGGGCGCTATTTTTTGTCCCTCAGAGTTCCAAATTTTAGTTCAAAATGTTTCAGTAGATGGCGCTGCACATAGCAAGCCGGTAAGTCAAAAAAGATGAATTAAAATTCACCGATTTTTCCTCCGATTGCACCATAGGAACACAGCCGACGATTTTTTGAAAATATTGTTTTGTTCTTTTGTTCATTTTTTTCGAAAAATTATGGTGTAATTTTCCATCTTACTTTTGATTTACGGGCTTACTATCTGCAGCGCCATCTATTTCAAAAATTTTCAACTAAAATTTGAAACTTAGGGGGGGGGGAATTAATGCCCAACACAAGAATTTTCTGCAAGAATTGTTTTTTTATCATTTACCGTTTCCCTGCATTTTTTTTTAAACAGTCAATCTTTTTCCTGACACCCTGTAACATGCTCTAATAAACACTTGAGTTAGTTGAGTCATCTTGTTCGAGCGAGGAAATTGCTATGTAATGGGACAGCATAAGAAAATTATTAATATGGTTCCATATGCAGTACTCATCAAGCACATTATGAAACAAAAAAATGTCGTTATGCAATTTGAATAGAAAGGATACGTCTCTGAATGGTTTGAATGAAAGGCTGGAAAAATTACAACAATTAAATTCAATAAAAATTGTAATAGTTAATATCTTTAGTGATGCATCTATACTGTATAATTGATTTAATTTTGTTACTGTTTTATCTTTCCCCAATCCTTTATCTTTTCCTTTTTTAAAATCCAAAAAAAGGAGTGTTTTTGGAGTTTCACTGCCTTCACTAAATCTATTACTCCAACGATACTAAAAATCTTTCACTAACACGAAACCTGTTTGGCTCATCTAACAATCTAATGACTCCTAATCATTCTAAACGACCTCTCAGATACCAAGAGTTCTTTCACTGTGTCTACAAATTTACCATCAGGCTACACAGATGCGCTATGCTCCAGATCATTTGTCTTCTTGGTCATTATTGGCTCATCCTCCTTTATTCCATTGGAACGTTCTCTTCGTTCCGGAACACGCAGAGCAATCCATCAATTGCAAAAGGCCATCTGGTTGTTACACGTCCGTTGGAATGTGAAAGACCATTAGATAACAATACGTAGTGTTAGATAACACCGTATAGTGATTCTTAATTGTGTCCACGGAGAAGACATATCTTGTAAATAATATTTCCTGAAAACAGGAACTTTTTCTTTGAAGGTTTTGTTTCTTTGAAATACTTACAAGACATTTGGGCTTTTCTTACGAAGATCAAACAAATCGTGTAAGACAATTTTTATTTTTTAATTAATTGTAATAGTTATTTCCAAATTATAATATTTTTTTAGATTGTTTCTCCGATTATTTATGTGCAATCAGTTTTCGATGGATTGTACATAAGTAATTTATTAAGAGTTTACTCTTGGAAAGTAACAGAGAAGGCTAATAACAAATTGGACAATTTAAGCTTTAAAAATAGTTCGTATCTTAAATGCAAGTTACAATTACATACAAATATTAAAACAAACAATGTTTTAAAAACCGTCACCCCGCAATATCAATATTATTTTCTAATCAAAAGCGCTTGAGTGAAATAATAATGTTTTCATTATTATTCTGTCTGACTGGAAAGAAATTGCCATTTTTTCCTTTTATGTTTTCTGCTATTTTTAACAACATGTTTTATTTAACATTTGAAGTGTACACATTTTCTTCGGCACAGGTTTTGTTGCTTTATGTGTCATGGTATAACAGTGACATTCCAAGTTATCAGCATTCTTTGTGCGTGATGTTTAGCAGGAATGAAAAATCAGAAAGATAGTATCAAATGTGTGCAAAACTAAATTTTAGAAAAAAAAAATAACTGTAAAGCGCAAAAAAAGCGGAAAAAGAAAATAATGAAAATAAAAAAAAAAAATACTTGCATGAATTTCTGGTTGCAAAAAATTATTTCGAAAACTTGAATTTTTCAGCCACAAGTTTATTGTTTTATTTTTACATTAAAAAAAATATTGCGCGATTAACATTAGAGAACAATAAGTTGATTTTATATGCTTTAATAACCATATAAGCAGAAATTTCATCTTTTAGTACCAATAAAAAATGTTATAAAACATTTCTTTTGCAACGATTTTGATGACATTTAATATTAATCAAAGAAATAATTACAGAGATTAAAGAGGCAGTGCTATTTCAATTAAAAGGTATTAGTGATTTTGAAATTATCTTAAATTATTGCAATAGTTTAAATACTTAAAGTGATTACTTGTGCCAAAGAAATACATCAACGAAAGCAATCTCTCAAAAATATTGTATTTACTTATTTTGGAAACTCTTAATTGTTTTTAACTGTATCGAAAATTGACGCCTTTAATTTTGATTCTATGTGAAAATGATTATCATAAAAGGGACTTTAACAATATAGGAATTTGTTTCTGTTTTAATGAAATTTAGAAAGGAAATAAAATCTCGTCTTATCGTTAAATTATCTGATAAAACAATCGTTAATTTTTGCTGATCGTTGCAATTTTAAATTACTTGCAAAACAGCATTTAATTATAAATACTGGATGATTTTAACGCTTCTTGTAATTATGTCTGAAGTTTGCAATTTGGTTATAATAAAAACAATGCAGAAGATTGCATTACTTTTTGACTTACTTTCTTTGAAACTAGTGCAGCTGTTTTTTCGAAGCTATTTAATTAAGGCATTGGTTTTAATTAGGCAGAAAGGAAGCTGAAAAATACTCTAAGATAAAAAAAGTTTTATGCTAGGTATTGGTTTTTAACAATTAACGAGACGTCATTTTCCGTTTTAAAAGTTTTTTCCCCCTTGATTAAAACAAAACCCGGTTCGTGAAATTCACGAGTAAAAACTGAGCACGAATTTGTGTTTATCAAAATCATTTAAAACATATGGAAAGTCGATATTTTGCTGCGGTTTCCAAAAAATTGTTGAAACAATAAAAATAATTAATCTTATGAATAAGTAAAAAAAAATTAAAAACGCCAAGAGATAAATGAAAATATTTATTTTAAAAATAGGAGTTGAAACTTCAGAACATTTTGTCATTATATGAATAAATGGCTAAAATAAGAAATATTTTCAAGTAATGTTGAGTTTTAACAATAAATAAAAATGTATTGTCTTTTATATTTTTGTTCTGAGTTATACAAGCGTTATAGCAATTTACTAAGTTCGCGTAAAATGACGATCTGCGGAACATTTCGAAGAAAAACTACTCACAATATTCCTTCTTAGTCATTTGTTTCATTTGGTAGTATTGCTTTGTATATCTTATTAAGATTTTTCTTCCATATTTTCCTGCACTAAATACGTTTTGAAGAAACAAAAAAACACATGTCTTCTCATGTTTTATCACAAAAAATCCTTTAAAAAAATGGAATTACTTCACTTTTTTTTTAGTTTTGAGAAAAATGCGTGCAAAGTACAAACTGTAGGTAGATTTTTAACGAAAAGATTTCTCTAAATCATGCTGTACACCAGCATCTGCTGAGATTTCCATCACCACCATTTTCCACAGAACAAAAGAGAGTGTTTCTTAAAATGTGTACTCGTTAACTCCAAATTTTTATATTGTCTTATTTACACCAATTTGAGTCTTAAGTGCTTCATATTTATTTAAAAAATAACCATTTAATTATAAGCAACAATGACTAGACACTGTTTAATTAACTTTATGTAGGGAGGACACAATCGTTATATAGGGTAGACCGACCAGTGATTGATCACCTCGTATTTTTTTGTGAAAAAAAAAGTTTCAGTACTTTTTTCTATGCTTAGTAGTAACTCTCTTCTGCATATTTTGCGAAAGAAAATGACCATAGTTGGAGACAACCTAACCAGCCAGTATTGTAGAAGTTACGCAAATCCTAAGCATAGCATAACGAAGCCCCATATTAAGTTTCTAATACCAGAACCCTTAACTAGGACACGCCGCCGTATCTAAGATTTAGTTTCCAAGACAGCTTTGGATGAAGGTTTTTTTTTTTTTTTTTGTAATATTCATACGTAGTTTATAATATTCGCTGGTTGCTATGTCTTAAAAAAAAAAAAAAGTTGAGTAAAATGTCATTTAGGAAAAATCTAAAAAGATAACTTAGTTTAAAAAGTCAACAATAATGTATCTAGACATTACTGTAATGCACCTCATTTTCACATCTTATTTGTTTTTAATTTGTACTATTAGATTTTGTTCATTTATAGAACACGATAATCAAACATCCATCAGGCAACACAACTAAAGCATGGAACCAGTTTTCTGCAGCGAGGCATTTGTACAAATAATGAATTTGTCCCCCTTGACGATTTTAGAACCAAAATGACAGACGACTCAGCTCCCGTTATACGAGTAACCTAATTGGTTGGGGTGTTCATTCACTGGTTCGGGGCACGTTTTATTTCATTTCAATTGCCCAAAAAGCATAGATGCAGAACCATACAAATTTCACGCAAACTTTTTTTTTTAATACATCAACATAAATCAGTTACTGCGTTGTGGCAAGTATTTCAATTTTCAACAATGCTAAAAACTTTGAAAATGAAAAGTGTTCATTGACTGGTCTATCAACCTTATTTTTAATTATATTGGGTTCATTTTTTAATTGCACGTTGTTTTTATCTATAAAGTTATAGTAGAATAAACGAGATTAATAAAAACGATATTAAGTACAACACGAAAATAAGGGAAAAACCCAGAACCGAACAGCCAGTAACCAATTTGCCGCCATTCCATAAATCATCGAATATACTCTATGAGGTCAGTCAGAGCCAAAACATCCTGTAAAGGCAAACATTTAATTAGGAGCGTAATCCCCAATATTAACGCATGTCCCACGGAAATATCGCGTACTAAGACAGGGAGCTTACCAGAAATGTCATAACTTGCAAGGATTATCGCAGACTTTTATTAATGCCCGTACCGAGGAACATATATTGAGATGCATGTAAACACAAAATCCCCCAATATCCTTACTCGTTTGAGATATTGGGACATGGATTCTGATATTAGGAAATATGAAATGCTAGTTGGGCCAGACATGGATGTGTGTGTTTAAGAAGACTTGGAGATTAAAGAATAGTTAGTTTTGAAACATCACATTTATTTATATTAAGGGAGGGAAGTGTTCGCGCTGTAGCTGGTATGTCTTCGTGACTATACAAGCAATTTATTAATGCAATCAGCTGTTAGCAGATACTGTATCTTTGTAATCCTTTTGCGTTTGACATTAGTAGTTAGATGCTCTGAGTTTGCATTTTACTGAGTTTTTGTTTTGTTTTTTCCACTAATACTACCCAATAATATATATTACCCACATACAAAAAATACTAGAAGCATAATACATAGTGAATAAAATATGACAACGTATATAAAGTACAAATTGAGAATGAAAAAAGGTTAAAAAACCAGCAAACAGCTGTTTCGGCACTCTAAAATACAAGTGCCATCATCAGTGCATTAAAAACGGAGACAGGTTCACCCGACTAAAACACAGTCGAGGCGAACAATGGAATGAGAGACGAGTTGCAAAAGATATGAGAGCAGTACCGGAAACGATGACGTCAAGTTTACGTCAGAACTCCAGAGGACAGTTGCACTCAGGAGAAAAACGTCACGGACAAAAAATAAATCAAATAACAGACTTCCAAACATTAGGAAAAGTGGTAGTGCTAGACAATACATAATACATAGCTATACACCACTTTAATGAAGCTCAAAGGTTGAAATTAATAACGTTATTCGTGTTTAGGGGTTCAAGAAAATCCCGTTTTAGTGCAGTCGAAATGATTTGGTGTTGAAAGAAGGCGTTGTGTTGAAAAAATATATAACTATCTGCTTTAAAAATATTGGTTACTCGTTTTATAAATTGTTCAAAAATGGTACATTGCTTAACTACCATTTCTTAGAATCACTCAATATGATACTAGTAGAAAACATTTGTTTCAGCGAATGGAAAATGTGTTATCTTGTAGTTAATTAAAGACTCGAACTTTCTTTAAATACTACTGTTACATCATCAGATTTCATACAAAATTAAATATATATAAGGCAATCTTGCAATGAAATTGACCACAGTAATATCTTCACTTTTGCTGTTTTAACAGAAACCTGAATTGCTGTAAATATTACAACAACATTGCCTTTAACCGTTTTGCCAGAATATGTTGATCAAAAATAGTTTTGCTTTTTTTTTACTAAAACTTCGCATTAACATGTACATTAAACGTTTTTTAAAAAGAAATGTTCAGTTTCAGGTAAGGCCTCCATATAAGCGGGCTGACTGATCTGACATTTCGGTTCCAGAATTGTCGGGGAGCAAAATTAGTATTTGTAAAAAAACCTCGTTGCATAAAGCTGGTGCCCAAGCTTTAAACGTGTTACCAGATTGATGATTGATTATTTTATTCTGCAAATGAAAAAGATTAAATTTTTTCAAATCAAAAACAAATAAGGTGTGAAAATGAAGTTCATTACAGTAAACACTCCTCGATATATTCTTGTTGAATTTGTGAACTAAGTTACTTTTCTTGATTTAGCTTAAATGACATTTTACTCAACTTATCAACAATTGTTTTACGACCTAGCAACCGGCGAATATTAAAAAACTATGCATAAAACTATAAACAAGTTTAGATCCAAAGAAGCCTTGGAAACACAATGTCGGATAATTTAGCCTATCCTTTTCAAAAGGTTCTCGTTTTAGGGTCATTATTTCAATGTCTGATTCTCACATTTAATAAAACTTGAAAATTTGTAAGCACATTTGTCAGTTATAAAGCCTGAAACAAAGAGAAAAACATCGGAACCTTTATAAACAATCAATATGAATTCAGATAATCTCAACGCCATTAAAGCCATTTTCATTTAGTGCAGAAACGGTATATTAAACTCTTAATGTTATAAATGAACTACATTTCAGTATGCACATTTATTTATGGATTACAAGAATAAGTCATAAATTATTTCGAATGATTATAAGCTCTTTAATTAATTATCGAAGCGAGCAAAAGTAACTTCACAAAAATGAAAAACCCTTTACGCTCTAAACACATTAGAGATTGGAAAGTAAAATCAAAAAAGTAAGAGCTTTCAAAACGTCCTTTGAATTTTCGACTCCCCCTATCCTTTGATTTATTCGTTTCCAACAATTTGGAAAATGTACTTTTCCGCGGCGAAGTTAGTTAAAAACCGTTCTTCACTTCCGTTCGCATCATTGCAGTGTTTGATAAATAGTCTGCTTTTTATTTAATTTAGTAGCTTGCGGATTTTTACGGGATTTTGAGCTATATTTACTTGCGCTAAAGAAAGCTGAAGGTAATGTTTGCTGTGTCCTTTTAAATTTTGAAGTACAAAATACATGCAGTAAGTGATATGTTGCATTTATTTTAATGCATGCTAATATGCATATTTGTAAAATAGACTCATTCAATATTAGTTTGCTCTTAGTTAAGCACAACTTTGTTCGTAGTAGAATACAATTAATAATATAAAGAGTGATTTTTAATGTTTATAACTTGAATTTTAAAGATTTAGAACAGAAATTCAAGTCGTTCAACTATGAAATATAAAACAAGTCTATAATTTTCTACTCGTATTTTTCAACTGTGCAGTTTTCACATACAGGTTGCTTTATTCTAATAGGGGAATAGTTTAAGACTATTGTTCTCATCTCATTGGTGCAGTTTTAAGACTATTGTCCTTATTTTATTAATATTTTTTAGAGAATAAGGTCTTTTGTGATGGGTTATTTCAGGAATCTTTTTTGTTATTCCAATGGAGTTTTTTAATGGCTGATGATCCTCTTCTGATGGGGATCTTTTCGAATTTTTGATGTAACAAATATTTTAAACTACATGAAGCACGGTATAATGTAAAAAAAGTATAACACCGTTTAATTGCTCAAAACCGCAGATAATTTGTAAGGTGTACTGCAAAAACGCTGCAGTAGTCTGCTATTTTACTTTTTAAGCTCACAGATGATTCTACAACACTTAAAGCATATCGTATTTCACTATTTTATTTACTAAATTAAAACTATAATGTTTTATATTTATACTAGAGGACCCGACAGACGTTGTTCTGTTGAAACTTTGTAAATTGAATAGTTGAGAAATTTCAATACACTATCAAGTGTTTGAACCTTTTTGTTGAAAAAAATTAGTAAAAAGAAAATGTTTTGAGCTGTTGGGTGTCAGAATGCGTGTATTTATTACAACTTGATTTATCTAATGCCCACTGAGCAACTGTTTTATTAAACTTTTTTTTCTCGCGTACTTGAAAGATCTTCATAGATTGTATGATTTGTTCCTTCCGCCATACTCAAAGGATAAAAATCGTGCTCAGATATTAAGTGTAAAAACTAACTTCCCATCTAAAATAAACGGCAAATCCCGCTGCAACATCCCCCATGCGAAAAAGAATAAGACAATCGAAAGGATATCGTTTAAAAAATGATAAAGCTAAAAACAGAATAAGCGAAAATCACTCATCTCCCTCCCCCCTCCCCTCTCCATGTAAAATAAACAGTCTTCAACTAAAATGACTAAACACTCTATAAAAACCAACAAAAATCCTCGCAATTTAAAATATTTCGCCAAATAAACAAAAAATACAATAAATTACATTAACAGTAGCTTTAAAATGCAAACAAATAAGCCCGCAACTCTGTTGTCTATGGCCAAATTCGCCAAGCCACCGCGTGACTGCAATCCAGCCAGTCGGTGAGCGAAGCAAACTCCGACCGATGAGCGGTCCGATCTTTTGAACGAAAACTTTTAAATCTTGCTCTCTCGCTGAGTATTTGTCTCACTATATTTCTTTGCGTACTTAAATAATCTTCATATATTGGGGGACATTTCGATAATTTGGAATCTGGCGCTGTAGTCTCATTTTTGGCGTAAATCATTTAATTTTGGTAACCCTGCTGATTTATAGTAACCCTATGTGAATAGGGTGTGTTCGTATAGTGTTTCCGATCTCTTTGATTTGATTTGCAAAGAAAAATACCTCTCGCGCAGGCGCTGGAGCCAAAAATTGACGCCAATGAAGAAAGATCGCCAGATTTCCAACTATCGAAATATCTCCATATATTGCCTAAGCTGTTCTTTCCGCCAAAGATAAAAATCTTCCACTGCACTGATCTTTTGGGTACAGAACTACCCTGTTGGGGGAAATTTCGATAATTGGGACTCTGGCGTCTTTTCCTTTAATGATGTACTGATTAGTTTGATAATCCTTAAAGTATTCTTGACATTGGTGCCAAACCTCAGATGGATTTGAGCTGAGAAACAAATGTTGCTAGGTACGGTACATTCTGATCATTTGGTTAGTGAAAGAAACCCCTAAAATCGTCGCTTTTAAGAAATGAAGGCTTCAATCTCTCTCTCTCTCTACGTATTATTTGTTCTCAATTTACATGTCACAGTAGGAAATTTCATTACAAAAATCAGAGCTGGGATTCTTATTGTAATTTGGCAACGGGTTAAATATTTATTTCAATTCTCGCTCAACAATAGATTAAAATGAATATTAATCATTTGGGGGATATAACCATCCAATGTTTAAATTGATTAATTAATTAACAAAAACGTTTCCGATTCGATCCATCGCGCTTCGAAACCATGCTTGCCACAACTTAATAACACAGAAATTTTTTATCAAAATCGGTCCAGCCGTTAAAAAGCCTTATGGTGACAAAGGTCCGCACAGAAGATTTTTATATATTAAGATATTTCTTTGAATTGAAAATAGCTCAACATTACTTCGATTCGGGAAAGAAATCCCGTTTAAACAGCACTTAAAGTGGAGATTTTTAGGGTGTATTGCTCTTATTGAAAAAAAAAAAAAAGCATGATTGAAATTAAGACTTGTAGTGACATTTTGATTGCCCTAAAGGATATTTCTTGAGACTCGTCCTTATTCTAATGTGCTTGTTTAAAAGCATAGTGAAATTTAACAACTTTTGGTTGTTACCATATTCTTAGTATTTCCGCAGTTGACCTTAATTCTTTACACGGAAAACTATGCGCAAGTAAAGCTACTACAAATTAAAAAAAAAGGTTGTTTTTTTTTTTTGAGATGGCAAACACTTATGAAATAAGCTTTACAAAGAAAATATAGCTTAATTTTAACGAATATAATTGTACCTTGTCATAAATTATGTCACAAGTGCTAAACTAATACGAATGGAACAAAACTAACTCTTTTTAAGACTCATAGCATACATTTTGAAAAATTTTATTAGAAAAATGATTAAAAAAAATTGAAACATTTTACCAAATAAATTTTGTCAAAAAAATTAAACATTATTTGAATTTTTGTGCACCTTTAATTCATATTTTGCTTTTCGCAATCAGGAATGTGTGCGTGTGTGTAGGCATGTTTTTATATGTGTGTAGACCTGTGTGTGCGCGTAGGCGTCTGTAAGTGTGAGTGTCTGTGTGTATGTATATATATGTAGACGTTCTTATGTGTAGGACATAGACGCATCGCGTAGGAGGACCAGATTCATGTGGACAGCAGTGCTGCTGTTAGAGGCCCAGGATCATAGGAGCAGCACCTGGAGACGGTGGTGGAAGCAGAGGACCCAGGGGCAAAATTCAAAGGACGTGGATATCATTCTACGCCCCAAATGAAAACAATAAGCAAATCGTGAAAAAAATGATGCGGATCCCACATTATTTCTTTTTACGTCGATTAAATACCGATAATTTTAACATGTTTTAATTGATTATTCTCTAAATATCGCCAGCTGAGTCAATTGAAATCAGATTCGAAATGTTATTTTTTTCGTCGAATTTACAGCCAACTAGGCGGCATATTTAAAGGTTGACGACAACACTGGGGGACCAAAAGCTTGGTGATATGTCGCCAAGTAATCGCCAATTTATTACATCAGTTAAGTTTGCGTTGAAATGAACTGATAAAAAGGTATAGCAATCCCCCTTTTTATATTTTTTTAGGGGGGTTGGAACGTGCTATTGCAACTAAAATGGGAGATTCACAACCAGAACCCTACACGTAGCCTACAGGTGACATTTCAATCTTCTGCTGCGTACCGTTTTTGAGTTACGCCAGATACATACATACATGCATACACACATACAGACGTCACAAGAAAAATCGTAGTAATTTACTCGAGGATATTCAAACAGATATTTCGGCTGTTCATACGTTTGTAGGCTGTGTACGTATACAGATGGGTCGAAAAAAATATCAACGTTCATTTTGGTGTTAGTAAAATTAAATTTTAGGTCAAAATTTAAGAGAATTATTTTCACGATTTAAATAATTCCTCTTCTTAGTAAAAAGCAGTATAAACTTTGTTTTTATAATACGAGTGTGATCATAGGTCTTCAAAAATATAGTTAATGCACTATCCTTAGTGTATGTAGAGTGTGTCGCAAAATCTGTAACATACGAGTAATATAAATAGTGCACGATAGCAACTCGTACACTAAAACGACTCCTCCTTGACATACATTTCTCTGTTCGATACATTTAACTCCAAAGAACAAATGAATCAAACAAAAATGTTTTTCATTCTTGTTTCCTCACACTGAAAATATCGTAACACATATGCAATTTGAAAATGTTTCATCTACTTCCTCAATTTCGCATTTTTTTCCGTAAAGAGCTGTTTTTAAATTTGTGCACAAAAGAAGCTCGCTACTTAGAAACAATTCTTCTAAAGACATCATAGGCAGGCTTTGATTAATCACCTCTCCCTTTGCATTAGGAGCTCAGAAGGTTTTTAGCACTGCTTTTAATTGACTATTTGCTTTGGAAAGAGGAATGGCGTCAGTAATTACTTTGGTTTCTTTAGAAGTCTATTGGGAGGGAAATAAATTGGATAAACTCTGCTTTTTTTGTTGTAGTGCATGCGTCGCTATGCGCGTTTTATGGTTAACTGAAAATGAACCAATAGTGGAAAAACCTAATCATGTATTTAAATCACGCCCGTGATTCCAACGGATTTCTAATCATTACAATGTGTTTTCTTGAGACTAAGTGCAAAATAAGTGCTTTACTTATTGTTAACGAAAAATAAATTTGTGCCATTAAGCGTTGTTATTCCTTAATTCACAATAAGTGTTTTACATTTAAAAAAAAAAAAATCCAAGACGTTACATGTTATTTCCGGGCAATGTTCCGGTATTTTACGGATTTCAACAACATCCATGTGAAACACAAGTATTTTTACGAATAGTATCCTGAACAGCTACAAGTTAAATGAATGCAGACTTCTCACAGATATGAAAAGAATTAATGCACATAAATCGTTAGTGGTTTTATGAATTTAAATAGAAGGGCATAAAAACAATACTTTTTTTTTCCTTAAATATCATAAATTCAATATTAAGTTGAAACAAAAGTAACACAGAGATATCCGTTAATTTAATTATTATTTATTAACGGGTCAAACGATGAATATAAATAACGAAAATATCATTTAACAGGTTTGTTTGCAAGTACCACATGCACCTAATATTACGTAATTTAAAAGTAAATTTTAACTTTTATGATTATTTATAACTTTTCGCAAAAATTCGATAGGTTTTACCATTTTAAAAAGAAATCCATTTTATTTTTCAACCTTCTCTGGATTTTGATGATTTTTAGTTAAATTCTATTGATTTTTCCCAAAACTGAAGCGATATCTCAAATTTTCGGATATATTTTGCCAACAATTGGTGATTTTTTTATAACGAGTATATAATTTAGTTTTTAGTTTTAAAGATTAAACCACTTCTACTTTAAAATAATCAATTACCAACGTTTTGAAGCATAAAATTTGCAAATTACTGCAGACAGGTGTTCCTTGTAACACCGGAACAAGTGTGTCTGCAGTAATTTGCCATTTGTATGCATCAAAACAATTGATTATTTTAATGTTCAGTACAAAGGTATTTATTTGTTATTTATTCGTCACTTGTACCTTATTAAATAAGTCATGTAGAACTTAACTACACAAGTGTTATTGTTTATTATTACTATTAGTGTTATTATTTTTAAAGATTTTAGCATTAAAAGTAGTGGTCACTATTATCTGCATTATTTACATATATTAGGAAAAGCATAGAGGATTTCATATCATGAATTTTTGAGGTAAGTATATAAAAAACGAGCTGATGTGTGCATCACATGACTTCCTTTTGCCCCAATTTAATATAATTTCCCCATTACTGGCAATTTTAATATGATTCAATAGTTTACTCTCTAAATATCACCAACGGCGACCAAATTAAAATCAGATTTATAAAAAAAAAATCGCTAAATTTGTCGCCAAGTTGACGACAAAACTTTACGACCAAAAGACTGGCGATCTATCGCCAAGTGTCCGACAAATTATAACACCATTTGAGTTTACATCAAAATTAACAATGATTTCCCCCCAAGAAGAGGCAAAAGACCCCTTTAGAAACACCTGAATGCAACCAAAAGGGGAAGTGCACAACTAGATCCCACTTGGAGTCTACGTACTAAATTTCATGGACATAACCTTCTTGAGTTATGCGACATACATACGCACATACGCACATACATGCATGCGTACATACAGGCGTCACGAGAAAACTCGTTGTAATTAAATCAGGAATCGTCAAAATGGATATTTCGCGTTTCTATGTTCTTAAGCACTTATCCAAGTGTGGTCGAGTCGAAAAAAAAAAATCATTATTCATTCGGGGGTGAGTAAAATGAAAATTAAATTCGATTTTGAGTGAAACATTTTTCGCGAATACAGTAATTCCTTTTTTGAAAAAGAAGTAAAAAACTATCTATTCACCTAGCATCATCATTCTAATTCGTACTACATAAAAACTACTTTTGACGTCCTATTACTTGCGAAGTACCAGTAAAAATACTAAAAATACGTTTCGAAATGTGACAAACATCGTTAAAACATGTCACAGGTTTATTTAAACACATCCTTGATTTTCAAATCACGTTTAAGTTTTATTCGGCAATGCATTGCATGGTTTTACAAATAATGCATATTTTGCAAAAGTCTAACTTTTTCTGGTTTAACGATTATAAAGCCCTAAATAAAACTTCAAATTAAAATCTCTCAATTATCTTTGACAAAAAAGTACTCCCGGTCTGTCAGATACTGAAACTGCCTAGTAATAAAATGCTAATGGTTAAGCATCAACTCCATCGCAATTAAATCTTTTAGATACCTTGCACTCGAGAAAGCAATTAATCCTAATAGCCTTATAATTGCCCATTTCTCTGCTCCTGAAAATTTTGAAGTTCGATGCCTCTAGAAACTTGTCAAGATTCTTTGCTTAATAAATGGAGAAAAAAAAAGACATCCTTCATAAACTTGCGCGCTTTACCCCATAATTAAATGTCTGTTTATTCTTTACCGTTACTCAAAATAGTGAAAGGAGCAAATGGGTTTGAATGTTCTTTGGAATTGTGATTATTTATGAAAATTAATATAATCAAGCGATTCATCCTTGACATTTAGAAAAGAAGAATTCATCATTATTTTGAACTAAAGAAGAAAATCTTTGTTATAAAAGAAAAAAAAAGTAACATATTTTAAGTTACAACATTGCCCCCAATATTTGAAAATTAAAAAGTGGAAAGATTGAAATGTTTGGATGTAAGTTAAAAACGTAAGGTACTATTTAGTTATAGGCATATGTTTGGCTAAATACGATTTGAAAATGTTTTTTCTGTACCCTCAAAGTTTAATGTAATCGGTCAGTTACCGTGTAACATACGCAAATTTTTTTTTATTGTTTGTGTAATATCAAGATTGAAATTAAAAATGCAAGTTAAAGATGAAAACGACTTTTTTGGTATCGTCATGAGTTTGACTAAATACGAAATCTCAAAATATATGTTTTATGTCTCACAAAAATTGAATGTAGCCAGTCAGCTACCTTGTAACATACGCAAATCAGCTTTTGTTATTTGTGTTGATTTACTTATGTATTATCAGGATTGAAACTTATAAATGTAAGTTGAGAATGGATATGGCCATTTACATATCATAATGCTTTTGGCCAAATACAATCCAATTTCTCAAAAAAATATTTTTTCAGTACTCGCAAAAATATAATGTAACCGGTCAGTTACCTGGTTACATACGCAAATCAGCTTTTGTGATATCATCAAGATTGATATTTATAAATGTAAGTTAAAAATGTAAATGAATATTTACGTATAATAATGCGTTTGGTTAAATACAATTAAATTTCTCAAATAATATTTTTTCAGCGCTCACAAAAAATGTTATGTAACCGGTCAGTTACCTTCTAGCATACGCAATTCATCTATTATTATTTGTGTGATGTCATCAAGCCACTAGATGTAGTCAAGAAAAGTCCGAGGAAATTTATGTTGAACACTTTTTGCACATGAAGTTAACGAAGAAATATTCAACATTCATCAATAGTTGCTTTTACACGTCCCATAGTCACTTGTCATTATATTCCGTCGAGAAAAAAATATCGATTCATTATAAGTGGTGCTGCTACTTAATAGAATCATGAACCTGCTGAAAATTTTACAATTGAAAAAAAAAAAAAAAAATGCATCTTTGGATGAAAAGAAGTGTGACCGTAGGAAACTATTCGTAAGAATTTTCACTCCAGGGTCCCCCATACCTACCGCTCTTTGTAGTTTAACCAGGTGGATGGGACCCTGAGGACAGCTGAAGTTTTTTGATCCAGACCAGAAATCTAGCAATCTTCGGTCCAGCTCCCCCCAGAGGTATTGTTTCACTTGGAGGGATTTGTGACCGCGAGCAAAACGCCCTCCAGTCAACATTAATGAAGATGGTGGATCTTCCACCGGCTAGGATCGAACCCGGGACTCTTCGGTCACAAGTCTGATGCCTCACCGATCAGTCCACTACGACTTGATGCGAAACACTGAAGCATACTCACGATCATTATTATTTGTCCAGCATATACTTGTCCAAATACAACTGCCACTTCCCCCACCAGAAGGATGGTTCAGAGAGATTCCGTTGTTTTCATAGCCTCCTCTAAGAATAAACAATGCTCGTAAGTCCGGGAAGTGCAAGAGTTGCTTCACATGGCTAATCCCATGCACATTAAAAACGATTCAGAAACGCTCCTGGAAAATAATGGGCATCTGAAGTGCCCAATTTCTACCAGTAACGTATCTTGCAAAAACAAGGAACGCTTTCCGCTAAAATTCAGTAATCTTTCCTGAAATTTGCCTTTTATTTTTCGGAAGAATATTGAGATCTCAGCGCCAGCCTACAGCCTTCAAGAGAAACTCAGTAGGTTAAGTGCAATTGATTACAACCTTTTAGAGTTACTAAAACAGCTCCAGAAGCGTCAATGCACCAATAGGTCTAATGTATAATTGAAAGTAAGAACCAAGCACCTGCCCTTCATTGGAAGCTTAGACAACCTGGACGGACTGTAATCCAACTATAAACGATATACTTAATAAATGCACTCAGTTAGTCTTAAAACTGGCAGCTAAAAATATTTTTCACACCTGTGAGGAGTCTGTATGTGTGCAACTTCAAGCAATTCAGGAAACATTTTTGAAATCATACTTGATTTTGCATGGAAATGGGTGAAAACCCGTAAAATCCGGCAACGTTTAACAGAAATAATCAGTAACGTCTCGGAACTTTTTTAAAGTGTATAATGTCCCCGAGATTTTTTGAATGCGCTTCATATTTTTCTCCTTTGCTAAAATGGCAACTGATTCTATTATGAAAATACCGAATGCCTCTCTGATTTGTAAGTGCCGCAGACTATCATTAAACTTCGGAAGTTTTTTTATTAAATAAGTAGGTACGTTGTGATTTTCTGAAAATCAGAAATAATTCTCAGGTGATGTTGATGAGTGGTAGTAGCTTGTAGATTCATGGCTGTCTGTGCACTGTACAACAATGAGGTTGTTTCCTTCAGCCAAAAGTACTACTTTTAGTCACTGAAATTGATAGAATAAGCAAAGAAAATATCATGGACACAGAAAATTCTTTCATTTTCCCAACAGTTATTTTTTAATTAATTTTTTTAAATGTCCGATTTTGCAAACAAGATGTGGTTTTTATGACGTCACAAATGATGCAATTTGGCGCATCTTTCTACAACCTTTCCACGTTATGATTATCAAGAAGCGAATTAAAATTGCGCTCTACGCTTGCTATCAACCATATCGTTGCCAATACACATGAGTAAAGATGTGATTTAAATATTTTGCGCTGTGAATGGCAACACTTAATGGCATTTCATCATTTGTGATGTCATCGACTGAAATATAAACAATGAAAACACACCGATTTAAGCATTTTTTTTTTTTGAAATATGAAACTTAAGCAAATTATTTAAAAAAATGGTCAGATCCTACGATTTTAAATATGTTCTTTCAGAAAAAAAATACTTTTAAAAATCTGGAAACTACCCCATTCCGAAATGTAACAGATTATTTCCTGGCAGCGTTCTGGCATTTCTTGGGTTTACTCGTTTCCTGTGAAAATAAGTATGTTTTCGAAAACGTTTCCTTAATTGCTACAAGTTGCATGAATGCACACTTCTCACTCCTGTAAAAAATGTTTTAAGCTACCAGTGTCAAAATATACTAAGTACTTTTATTAGCCGTTTCGCATTTAACCCTGGTACGGTCCTCCGTGAGTGACTGGTCCCCAAATGCAATTGGAATGCATGCTGCGGGCACTGTAGATTTGCAAGGACTGCAGGAATGCTGGTATAAGAAATTTTTGAAAATTATTCTCTAGTTTTGGCCGTAAATGCTTTGGGAGCTTTATACATAGGGTATTATTGTTGACATATGCAAAATTTTGTTGAAAGCTTCTGAAATGTTCTTCAAATACGAGCTTTTTATAGGGAGGAATTCTGAAATCGTCGCGAAGGTTACAAATTTTTATCCTGAAAATTTCCTGTTTTTCTGCCTGACATGTTATTAGTGGAATTAATGCACATTAACTGCCCAATATCTTCCAAAAACGTCTCTGAATTATTTTTGCAGTTTAAAATTCATTTTGATCCTTTTTTCGCCCACAAATCGTCAATAATTAACAGTTATTCGGAAATTTTGAATTCGCAACTCCAAAGCTCGAATACGCTACCTTGCGGCGGTTAATAATACCATCGAAAAAGTTAAAACATTCCATTCCACTTGCTTTCTTCGGGGTAAAGTGCAGGTTTTATACAGTTTGTGGTGTAATGTGATTTTAGAAGAAAAGATAAGCAAGCTTCTGTCAAACACAATAAAAAATTACTGTCATTCACTAAACTTCAAAGCAAATTATAAGTTACGCCATTTGTTTGTTTTACCTTTTTCATCCGCCATTAGACAGTGGCTGCAACGTCCCCTATAGTTTATTGGAATTGCGAATAACTACTAATTTGCATTAGAGAAGTACCTAGTCTTAAGATTTAAATAACGTGAAGATTGCTATCTGCATATACAGTAGGGTGGAACGAAAAAAACAAAGTTTTTATTTTCGAATCGTAATAGTGCGGAAAAGTTGCGATTGGTGAAGACTTACAAAACAAAACAAAGATTTTTAAAATCGGATAATATCTTTCGATCCCGCAACGAGCCTGAATATTTGAAAAAATGGAAAATTTCGTGTTTTCTTAGTGAGTTTTCAAAAATTTTGTTTTATGTTTCTTTTTAAAGCTCTAAGATGGAAAAGTTACGATTGGTGAAACCTTCAGAAATTTTTAAAAAAATTTGAAATCGAATAATACCTTCTGATCCAGAACCAAGCCTAAAAAATCGAAAAAGTTGAGAATTTCAGGATTTTTTAACATTTTTGGATCAATGTACTTTTTTAGGCTACAGAACGGAGAAGTTACGTTTAGTGAAGACTTCAAAGTGAAAAAAAAAATATCTTTTTGAAATAAAACAATATCTTCCGATTGCGCAACGAACCTACATGTTTGAAAAAATGTAAACTTTAAGCCCTTTTTTCAGCTTTTTTTTTTCTTTTAGTGTAACGATCCTCATAAGTTCGGTATGAAATACTAATGGAAGAACGTTTGTTTATAAAACAAATGTGATATTTCAGTACTAGAGCCTGCCTGTAAATTGTCCACATGGCCCTTTAATCCCGCGATACTTATATTTGTTTATGCCGCTTAGTACAGTGTATGCATCTAATACGCCCCATCAGCGAAATAAAGAACCGCAAAAATTTCACAGACGATGCCATTCATGGTTACTGAACAATTCAAATCTGTCGATACTTACCTGACAATCTAAAATAAGTTGTTTGCCCTGTCATTGAAAGAAACTCTTTCTTTGCGCATCCCGAAAACTTATTAATGGCAATGGTGTTTAATGAAAGGGGGCACATAAGAGAACTAGCATTTAAAAACGTCTTAAAAGCCAGAGAATCTGTTTCTAAAGGCAAAAGCATTAGAAACTTTGTCATTCCATCTCTAAATTTCGAAGCAGAAGGTTACACAGAGATTATTAATTGGAACACGACAAAGCTATCTTCTCCACCTTTTCTTCGAAAAGTTCCTAACAAAGACATTGAAAATTTTATTGTAACAGGCACTAGACCCGACTGGGATATAAAACTATTCCTCTGCCATACGCAAGCTGTCGAAAGATGTGTGAAGCTAATGACGGAAGCTTCACTCAAAGTGTGTGGATTTAAATCAAAAGATGGCTACATAAGAGCAACATTGAAATCCAGATCAATTATGCCCGAATTTTCCAAAAAATCTGATTATAAATTAAGCTTCAACAACTAACACTTAAAACAATAAGACTTGTATACTGGATTGTAAATTTGGTAAATATTTTATAACTTTCTATTATTTGAAAATGTTTCATTGTTGTAAAGAATGGTAGTTTTGCTTGTTTCGAATATACCTTAAAAGTCAAGAAATAAATTAATGTTTTTGTGTAATATAGGGTTTTTTTAAAGGCTTTTCCCTGTAACACCGGGGAAAGAAACAACAAGAACAATTTTATTTTTATTCACTAAGTAAAAATGAAATTCTCAATTTTTTTACTTTTCATGCTCGTTCCTGGATCAAAAGGTATTATTTGATTTCAATATGTTTTTTTTAATTTCTGAAGGCTTCACCATCGTAACTTTTCCTTCTTAGAGTATTAAAAAGAAACGTTGGAGCAACATTTTAAAAAAATCTCTAAGAACACATGAAATTTTCCATTTTTTTTTCAAATTTTTAGGCTCGTTGCGGAATCGGAAGATATTTAAAAATTTTTGTTTTGTTTTGTAAGTCTTCACCAATCGCAACTTTTCTGCACTATTACAATTCGAAAATAAAAACTTTGTTTTTTTCGTTCCACCCTAGTAAACAACTTGTTTTAGATTCTCAGGTAAGTATCGACAGATTTGAATTGTTCAGTAACCATGAATGGCATCGTCTGTGAAATTTTTGCGGTTCTTTATTTCGCTAATGGGCGTATTAGATGCATACACTGTACTAAGCGGCATAAACAAATATAAGTATCGCGGGATTAAAGGGTCATGTGGACAATTTACAGGCAGGCTCTAGTACTGAAATATCACATTTGTTTTATAAACAAACGTTCTTCCATTAGTATTTCATACCGAACTTATGAGGATCGTTAAACTAAAAGAAGAAAAAAAAGCTGAAAAAAGGGCTTAAAGTTTACATTTTTTCAAACATGTAGGTTCGTTGCGCGATCGGAAGATATTGTTTTATTTCAAAAAGATATTTTTTTTTCACTTTGAAGTCTTCACTAAACGTAACTTCTCCGTTCTGTAGCCTGAAAAAGTACATTGATCCAAAAATGTTAAAAATTCGATAAAATCCTGAAATTCTCAACTTTTTCGATTTTTTAGGCTTGGTTCCGGATCAGAAGGTATTATTCGATTTCTATTTTTTTTTTAATTTCTGAAGGTTTCACCAATCGTAACTTTTCCATCTTAGAGCTTTAAAAAGAAACATAAAACAAAATTTTTGAAAAATCACTAAGAAAACACGAAACTTTTCCATTTTTTCAAATATTCAGGCTCGTTGCGGGATCGGAAGATATTATCCGATTTTAAAAATCTTTGTTTTGTTTTGTAAGTCTTCACCAATCGCAACTTTTCCGCACTATTACGATTCGAAAATAAAAACTTCGTTTTTTTCGTTCCACCCTAATATACAGTTTAGGTATGTCGATTAATGTATAGCATGGACTAATAATAAGAACAGACCGAGCTATGGCAACCCTTTTGCTGCTCATAAACCAAACCATGTGACTGGTGGATATCCTAGCAACAGCGGGCGTTGATCGTATCAGACGATCAACGACCGCGAGAAATAAAATAAATAGAATTGATGGAACACGGAAGAATGATCTTTTATGGAGTTCGATTTGTAAGTTTGTTATTGTAAGTTGTAAATATTTTGTTAATATAGTGAGTTTTTCGTTTAGATAGCATTGTGCATTTTCTTTAGTCAAGTTCAATAACTCTCTAAGCAATTAAAGATGCAAGCGCCCGAAAAGAATCGGCAAACGGTAAGATTTTTACTAAAATTTCAATTTAAGATACCGATTAGTACATTTTTGCGTTAACGCAAAACGTTTACGCCATTACGTTTACGCCAACGCTGACGTAGCAGTTCCAAATGAAATAAAAGTTACTGAGAACTGTGATCAAAAACTAATTACTAATGTCAAAATAATGTATAACTAAAAGAAAAACAGTTCAATCTCTGCACCTAAAAAAATTTTTTAATGAAAACACATTACCTCTTAAAATACATGTCGAATGCCAAACTATAGATAATGTTGCCATCTAGCAACCATGCTGCCAAAGTTTTCGCCAAGCCTCCCACCAGTCACATGATGTATCCATGAACCAATTTTTTCATCAGCAAGTCTGGGAAAGCTCGGTCTACTCTTATTATTAGTCTATGATGTATAGTGTTTGACAGAAGCTTCATGTTAGAGTTTACACTCCGCAAATAAAACAAAGTGACTTTTGTTGTTACTATTAGCAAAACAAATTGTCATAGTTTATTTATTATTTTCAATGCTCTAAATACTAAGCCGTACCACAAAAGTTATAGAAACTGGTTGTTCCTAGAATATTTTCTATTTATGGAATGTATGGTTCAGCTTTAAGTCTAAATATGCTAGTTTCAAGAATTTTAAATAAAGAAGTAAAATCTGCCGTGAGATTTCTTTTTTTTTTTTTTGCCTTTTTGTCACCTATTGTACGTTTGCTTTATTGTAAAAGCTTGCTTATTTTCTTTCCGCCGAAAACAAGCGCGAAAAAAAGTCCAATTCCAACATATCTTTTTGTTAGTGTTGGATCAAAAAGCGTTTCTTTAACTATCTCGAAAATTCATTTTTGCAGATACTGCCGTTTTCCAGACCACGAAAGAAATATTCTAGCTGAAATTAACTAGTTATTTAATTAAAAATATAAGTTTAAATATTTCTTTTTTCTACATGCATCAAAATTTCCGTTGTTATTTTGATGCTATCAGGAACATTGGAAATCTAGGAAACGAAGATGAACATTTTTGCACCAGAAAGAAAAAACATAAACAACAATCTTAAACTTCATACCCCTTCGCAATTAGAAAATGTGTCATACTCTTCTCAAGAAAGCAATTAGTCCTAATGACTCCATAATTAAGAAAGTATATAATAATTTTCAAAGATCAATGACCATTAGCATCGCTTTTTCTGACGTGAAGTATAAACATATAATTAAATTAGAAAATCTAAATTAGCTTCAGAGTTTCGTTTTTATTTATTTTTTTGTTGTTGAAATTACTGCATTGAAGAAGGGCGAACATAAAGTGCGAGAAATTTAACTTTGAAGTAAGCCCGGAGAGTTTTGTCATGCGTGCAGACATTAGCGCGGAAGAATAATAATTACGGTCATAAAGTCGGGTCTTGAAGAGTTCAGAGATCTAAAGCCAGAAGTTATTTAATGAAAATGTTTTAATGACTACTCCTCTTAATTGATCCCTTTTATAATTAAAAAAGAAGGAAACACTTAATGATATTTCGATAACTCTTTACGGAAAGTTATATGTTTAAGACAGATTAATAGTTTAAGAGTATAAATACTTTCTTTGACATCCCAATTTTCTGGATAATAAATATACACTCAAACCTGCTTTTATGCGGTGGATAGGGACCGTATGAAAAAAATCGCACGAAAAAAAAATGCTCGAAACTTCACGAGTAGCTTTGAAAATTTGTTTTCGCAACAGATTTTTTTTTTTTTTTTAATCCGATGGATGGGGATCGAATAAAAAATCTCACATAGAAAATGACCCAAAAACTTACAAAATAATATTTAAAAGAAATTTTAAAAAACATCAAGTGATGATAATTTTTTGCCGAGTACTCGGACAACATTTCCTGAATAGGGAAATTTTTGAGAGGTCACAGTGACTTCTCATCTGTGTGCCGATGTCGTCACTTGAAGATATTACCTCGCAATCGTTAAAAAAAAATTCCTCAATTGAATTCCAAGCTCATTAAAATTTTAATATACCGCAAAAAAAAAAAAAAAAAAAAAAAAAAAAATCACTTACAAAAAAAAATCGCTTAAAATCGCACAAAATAAACTCGTGTAAAAATAGGTTTGGGTGTATAATATATAACTGCATTTTATTAAATAGTATAAACATTAATTTGGGTCAAATTGTGAAATATTTCGCGTAAAATTGAAATTTTGGAATTTTCCGTGTTTGGAAATAACTATGCCAAACCGGATCCCCGATATGGTTTGTATTCTTAAATGGTGCTTTTCATTTCAAAATTAATAGGCCTCTTCAGCGTGTTGAAATAATTTTTTTTATTTGAATCAAATTTGTAAACATCAGTTCAAATTATATAGAGCTCCGTAAATGTTCAAACATATCTACAAAAGGGAAAATATTTTCTGCAGGTGAGGAATCATCTCTATAGAGACTCTAAAAAAAGAAATACAGGTCAAACAAGTCTGAAAAGATCTTTAGCAGCCCTATTTGTATACAGGTCTTGGCGGCCACCCATTTCATCCCCCCTCCCAATCACTGCCTGGAGCAGTTATACTACAACTCTTAATTAAGTCATACACATGAATGTCACATTTTAATCAATTTAAGTGCCCATTGAATTGAACATTCGAGTTTTAAACCTCCAAAAGGATTTAAAAAAGCAATGCATTTCAATAGCTCTGGTTTAAAAATTATAGAATTGTACAAGTGCTTTGTTATAGCCTAAGAAGACTTTCTAATAATACAAATAATTTTAAATTCATGCAGCTCACATTACGATGAAGAGGTCTTTAATTGTTCAATAACCATGGATTTATTTTACAGATTTCTGCTCAAAAGTTCTGCAATTTTTTCTTCTATGTCTATTTACTTCTTCCATACTTTCTCGATCTATGTCTCAATAGTGACCAAAAAATATTAAATAGATAATTAAATATAAAGTATTATTTTCAAGAGAAGTTTAAATCCCATAAACTCACAAATTTCTAATAAAGGTCAAAAAGTTGAGAGCAGTTAAACAATTTTCTATATTTTCGTTACTATAGCTAAAATACTAGCAATTTAAAATATCACGCACACAAATTATTCTGCAAAATAAAATGTTCAAAAAAAAAAAAAAAAATAAATAAATAAATAAAAAAAAAATAAAAAAAAAAATGGAAACTTTAAACACCCTGCAAACAACAGGAACTTCATATGTCTTTGAATGTAAATATTTACTATAAATAAAATGCAGAAGTAAAGAAACAAAATCAAAAACTATGTTCTTCGGGGTTTAAAAAAACATAAAAGCAAACATTGGAGTTCTTGATTTTATTCAATGCACACCAGAGTAAATTAAAAAGAAACCCATCCTTTAATATACAAACCTTTAAAAGAGTATCGCATTGGATGTTTTTAATTAAGAGAGAAATTTAAAATGTAGCGTGTTAAAGAATGAAAAAGATTTTGAAGCTGCTTCATGAAAAAAAGAGAAAAAAAAAAGTCTTGTATGTAATTTGTTTCTTAAGCTGATTCTTCAACAAAACATTTAAAGAAATCTGGAGAAACTCATAAGGAAATGAAAAGACTATTTGAACCAAAAGCATTTCGTCCAAGACTATTTCTAAGCAAATATCTTTTTTGCGTACGTTTTACGATGTTTTAGCAAAAAATAATAAACAGATGCCATGACTGCTTAGTTTTTAAACGAGTTGACTATGTTACCATTACTGTAAACATAGTTCACAACTAAGAAGTAAGATGCTGGAAAAAAACTTTAAACAAAAAAATTAATAAATAAAAATAAAACGCAGTAAGAAGCAAACGAATGTAAGTGCTAAAATTAAAAAAAATGTGCATAACTGGAACAAATGTTAGCGAAAACCCCCATTTGTTTTGTGTCAAAAGTTGATAATAATAGCCGTGGAAGGTACTGCTACACAGCAGGATTTAGAAAACTTATCAATGAAAATCTATTTATGAATTGAACTTTGCTCGTGCTTTACTCAAAGCATGAAAAATAAAATTACATTCTTTTACTATTCGCTCAACTAACTCATATTTCCTTTCTATTTCAACAATTATTACACCACACTCATTCACTACATTCACTACTAGCTCATTTTTAACACACACGTATATATATATATATATATATATATATATATATATATATATATATATATATATATATATATATATATATATATATATATATATATATATATATATATATATATATATATATATATATATATATATATATATATATATATATATATATATATATATATATATATATATATATATATCTTCTTTAAAAAATATTTCTATGTTTCAAAATCAAAATTTTCCAAACTTCAAAAAGTCCTCTTACACCCCTTTGCTAAAAGGTATAGTTCAATAAGTGAAATGAAGGTGAACTATTCTTCAACACATTTAAAACAACTATATAAAAAAGCTCGTATGATTAAAAAAGATCCTCGTTTAAACGTTTTACTTTTTACTTTATTACAGTTGTAAATATTTCTTAATAATTTTACCATACCAAAATATCTGACTCATATTCAAAGCTAACTCATCAATCAAACTGAATTTATTCTAACATTTTAAGTTAAATAACAAAATTGCTTTAATATTAACTTAAACGAGCTGATGTGTTCATCCCATGACTTCCTTTTACACCAATTTAATGTTATTTCCCCATTATTGGAAAATTTAATGCGATTCAATAGTTAACTTTCTAAATATCACCAACAGTGGCCAGTTTGAAACCAAATTAAAAAATAAATAAATAAGTAAAAATTCGCCAACTTTGTCGCCAAGTTGGCGACCAAAAGACTGGCGATATATCGCCAAGTGTCCCCCATATTATAACACCACTTGAGTTTGCATCAAAATTAACAATGATTTCGCAAAAAAAATTGTGAAACACCCCTTTGGAACCTCCGAATGCAACCAAAAAGGGAGGTGCACAACTAGACCTCACTAGGAGTCTACGCACCAAATTTCAACTTTCTAGGACATACCGTTCTTGACTTATGCGACATACATACGCACATCCACACATACGCACATACATACATACGTACATACAGACGTCACGAGAAAAGCCGTTGTAATTAACTCGGGGAATGTCAAAATGAATATTTCGGGTGTCTATAAGTTCTTAGTCACTTTTCCGCATGTGATCGGGTTGATAAAAAAAAACTTAACATTGATTCGGGGGTGAGCAAAATGGAATTTCAGGCCAAATTTTGAGTGACAATTTTATCGTGAATACAATACTTGCTTTTTTGTAAAATGAAGTAAAAATACATTAAAAACATTCCATTTGCTTACCTGTAAGTTACCTTCCCTGGGCTAAAGCAGAACCATATGCAACATACCAGACAGCCCAGTTATCAAATACAAGGACTGCATTTTCGTTTTTATTAGAACTCATCAGTTTGGAAAAGTGAAAAAGCTGCTCGGTTATTCACTTTTTCAGAATGATGAAATCTAATAAGAACGAAACTACAGTATCTAGATGTGATAACCGATGTGTCCGGAATATTGCATGTGATTCCATTTGCTGCTTATTCGTATTGCATGCTGGAGAAACATATTTGTTCTTGTACTTAAAATTGATAGGCTTGTGATTAACCTATTTTTGAACGTCAACTTCTCAATTTTTTCTTTGCAATAAAGGATAATATTTTTTTTCCGCAAAATGAGAATGTGTACTTGCATTGTAAATTTTCAGTGCACATTGGGAGCACGTTTGGAACTCCATAGTTCAGAAAAATGTTCGAATTGCTTTAATATGTCCTAAAACGTGTCCAAAATGTGTTAATTTATACAAGCTAATGTGTGCATCACATGACTTCCTTTTACGCCAATATAATAATAATAGTAGTGCCTTGGAGTAAGCAAAGAAACGTTATAAATGTTTTTGCCCCAAGTTTGCTGCGATCTGAAGCAAAAATGTTTTATACAGATTAATTACCCCAATATTGGATATTTTAATGTTATTTAGTGGTTAACTCTCTAAATAACGCCAATCGTGGCCAAAATAAAACCAAATTTAAAAAAAAAAGAAAAAAAACGCCAAATTTGTCACCAAGTTGGCGAAAAACTTGGCGACCAAAAGCTTGGCAATATGTCGCCAAGTGTTTGCCAAATTATAACACCACTTGAGTTTGCATTGATATTAACAATGATTTCCCCAAAAAAGGTGTAGAAGACCCTTTAGGAACATCCGAATGCAACCAAAAGGGGAGGTACACAACTAGACCCCACTAGGAGTCAAATTTAATCCCACTAGGACGTACCGTTCTTGAGTTATGCGACATACATACGCCCATCCGCATATCCGCGCATACATACATGCGTACATACGGACGTCACGAGAAAAAAACTCGCTCTAATTAACTCGAGGATTGTCAAAAGGGATATTTCGGGCGTCTGTACGTTCTTAGGCACTTATTTAAATGTGGTCGGGTTGAAAAAAAAAAAAAAAAAAAAAAAAAAACTCAGCATTCATTCAGAGGTGAGCAAAATGGAAATCAGGGCCGATTTTTGAGTGAATTTTTTTTCGCGAATACAATACTTCCTTTTTTGTAAAAGGAAGTAAAAAGAAGTGTACTGAAAGTGCTCTCAACCTGTTCCAAAAGTGTAACATGTGTCTCGCTCATTGAGCTCTAATACTAAGAGGAGAGCGAGCTCGACGGTTCGTTTTTTGTCCAAGTGAGTATAGAAAAGGATTTCTCTTTTCACGTTTTAGCTTAAGTTTTATTCTAAAAGGTGTTTTGATGTGCATTTTACGAGCAATTGATCTGCTCAGTTAGGGATGTCAAAATATGCGGTCTTTTCCCACTAAACAAGCGAAACGTAATGCAAAAAAAAAATAAATATGCGAAACGTTTTACCATACTTGCTGGAAATTCAAACTGCGAACTTCAATGCAGAAGAAGGGGAAGTTCTTTATCCTCTTAGTATTATAGCTCAAAGATCCCGCTACGGATATCTGTTGAATTCCCAGTTGGGAGCACATTCGAGAGCAATATGTAGGAACCGTATTTATGCACCCTTCAGAAATGCCTGCTTTATTTCGCACCAACATAATTATATTTGCTTTCTTCAACTACTATTCGCTAAAAACACCCTCAGTAAAATTTTGTTATTATGGATCATTCTCGAATGGCGTCGCTAAAGTCATCATAGTAGACGGTCATCCCTGATAGCTGGACAGTGGACTGTATGGCGGCTGCCACGCGAAGTTACTGTAAATATAGCAGCAAAGACTGGAAAAAAAATTAACATATAATTGGGGGGGGGGAATGAGTGTCCCGTAAATATTCTAAACGTTTTTAAAAATGTGTGCTACAAAGTGTACAGAAGTAAGGGAAAATTGTCAGTTCTTAAATGCGTTCCGAAAGCCAAATAAATGTTCTGAAATATCATAGTATATAAGAGTATTGAAAAATATTTAAGAAATATTTTTTAAAGTGTTCGAAAGTGGGGGAAGTGTGTCCATGTTCAAAACATGTGTTAGATCTTCCAGTGTGGTTAAAACTTAAAGGCTTATTTATTTATTTTTTTTTTTAATGAATAGAGCTGCGCAAACTCCCGCTTTTGAAATATCAGTGAATATATATAAAATGCGTCCTTCAGAAATGTGATATTACGAGTGCTTTGAAAATATTTTAGAAATGTTCTTCTAAATGCTTTTTAAAGAGGGAAAATGGTTCGTGTTCAATTGAATGTTTTAGGATTTGCAGTGGGGCTTCCGTAGAAACTTCGCTTTAAATGCCGGAGGTTGTGCGGTCGATTCACACCGGTGCAGTTGGTTTTACTTCCTTTATATGTGCAGTAAATTTTTCTCGTGTTATCTTATCTATCTAGGTTTAAAACTAAAAGCGATATCCCAATATTTTTTCTGCACAACTTTAATTTGTCTAACCTATTCAATGGATTTCAACCCCAATTAAGTTCACTACGGAATAATATGATTCCGAGTATTGTTCTTACAGCAAAAGCAGCGGATCAGTTGGCTCATAATCCTTGCATCCCCATGGTCCCTGTACGTTTCCTTTCCCAATTTAAGTGATTACAACATCCAATGAAAATTTTTGATCCCATTACTATCTTCAAACGTACAACCATACGATACGTAGTGCAACGTTATATACGGGAGGATTGTATTGTTCAGTGGGAATTATATGTTAGTATCTCTTGATCTGGGATTAATGAAAATTAATTTGATTCAAATCTCATAAAAACGAAACAAAAAATGCTGCTTACTATTAATTTTCAAATTAAATAGTACCTTTATAATATTTATTTAATATAGAGATAGTTTTTTTTAACCCTAACTAGGTAAGGACGGTCTTCTATATTTTAATAAAGAAGTCCAATCTTCGAGGCAATGGCACCAATATGTCCGTAGTAGTTTATTACGGACACGGCAACAACAACAACAGGATTTGCAGTGTGGATAAACTCAAAGGCTTAAAATTTACCTTTATCAACACAGTTGCGTAAACTTCAGCTTTTGAAAGATCTGCGACTGTGTGTGAAATGGCGTCCATTTTACTTAATAATCAATATTTCCATTTATTATTCCGTAGTTTGGGTTAGCTCTTCCAGCCATTGAAATTCCGGAGCGAGGAAGTTCCATACATTTTGTACCAGTCAATTTATCGGCAGTTTAATTATGAATAATGGCTCACCGTTGCATAACAGACGCCCGTTCATGTTGGGGAGAACGTTCTTTGAATATCATATAATAGGAATTTGATGGAACGAACGCTGATCAAAGGAAGTGAGATATTACATGGTTTCTTTAACATCATATTTAAAGCTGAAATTGTTTCTAAAAAAATAATTATTTTTGTAATCAAAGATTGCAGCCAGGTTGCAATGTTTTTTGCTTCTTTGAGAATTTTCCTTTTTTTTTCGTATTTCGTTTTCCTAAAATCGTTTATTCTAAGCCTCTAATGCGTTACATTATTTGCGTATCCTTTCCTATTTTTATGTAATATTTTAAGAATCAGAGTGCAATCTGTAGTAATACATTTTACTTCCATATCACATGTGTTTTGTGTCACAAGTGCACAAGTAAAACATGTTTCTAGTGTCAAAATCGTTAACATAAAGCTGTCTCTCTTCCCTCTGTGGATAGTGATATGAAGTAAAAATAAGTAGTATCAAAAGACTAGAAAATCGTTCGTCAAAGTATGGAGGCTGAAAATTGCTTCTACAGGTGAACGAATCAATTGCCTGTTTAATGATATTTTTGATAGTGGAAATTTTAACCCTAACTCCAGTGGATGAATCTTAAATTCCAGTACTCCTAACATTACAGTCTTACCAGTAAAACAGTTACGTTTCAGGATCCAGTTCCTACTCCCCAAAATAAAGCATTTCCTAGCATGTCAAACATTAATAAAAAAATAGCATCAAATTATGATGCCGTGGCTCGAGTTTCATTGTTGATGACGTCAGCGTTACTCGATCGTTCTCTATTATATATATGAGGATGTTAGGAATGTTTCTAGTTAGCTAGTTTGCTACACTTTTTTAATAATACATTTTACTTCTATATCACATGTGTTTCGGATCAAAAACAGGCAAGAAAAACATGCACTGTAAAAAAATTCCAAAACGCTACTGAATATTTCCGTGTAACGTTACGGGATTTCTATGGTTTTGTCCACTTCCTAGAAAAATCAAGTACCCTTGCAAAAAGTTTCCTGAATTGCTACAAGTCGCACGAATGCAGACTTATCACTGTTGTAAAAACTATGTTTAACTCCTAGTTCAAAGATTAACTGAGTATATTTATAAAGTGTATCCGCTACAGCTCGAGTGTGGACCGTCCAGACTGATAAGGCATCCAACGGGCGCAAATCCGTCTATGGACTACGTAGCTTTGCAATAATTGAAGGCGAGAAAAATTATTGATACTTACTTGCAATTCTTTCTTAGCTGTGACCATGTTTGCAATACTGATTTTGGAGCTTTCTTCGAAACGCAGTATGATGCCACACTATTATAATATGCCCACCTAAGTTTACTCTAAGATTCCAGAGTCACGACTGGCTTTTTACGGTAAGAGTTCTGACTATTTTAGGAAGCTTCCAGTATAATTTCAGTAAGGTTACTGAATTTTAGAGGAAAACGTTCCTGGTTTTGTAATATATGTTACTGGAAGAAGTTGGGCACATCAGCTGCCCATTATTTTCCAGGAACGTTTCTGAATCGTTTTTACAGTGTGTTTTCAGTGTCAAAATCGTTTACATAAAGCTGTTTCCCTTCTTACTACGGACAGTGACGTGAACTAAAAATAAGTATTAAAAGATGTTATGAATGTTTTTAGTTAGTTAGTTTGTTGCAATGTTTACATAAACGCTACGTTGTTATAATTTCAATATAACCTCAGAAAGTGTAAAGGGTTATAGAACCTTGACAGAAAAGTAAATTTGCACATATTTTTTTCCATTTTTAAAATGTATTTTTGATACTTTTTTATTATTCTGTTTTTGTTTTAATGATTTAAATACCGGGGCACGTTTACGCAGTGCCCTTTTTTCGAAACCAGTTATAAATGGAGAGCCAACAGTTATACCAGATTGATGCTACTCCCTAGGAAATATTCTCACAAATTTTTGAGCATAAGTCGAGCTGCGGTTTAGCATGCGGATAGAAAAATCTGTTTTCTACCGAGCCGAGTAAATTTTGTGTTGAACGTTTTGAAGCTTATTGTGAATAAATAATGCTTCACTGTAAACTCGTTGTAATTAAATCAGGAATCGTCAAAATGGATATTTCACGTTACTATGTTCTTAAGCACTTATCCAAGTGTGGTCGAGTCGAAAAAAAAAACTCATTATTCATTCGGGGGTGAGTAAAATGAAAATTAAGTTCGATTTTGAGTGAAAATTTTTTCGCGAATACAGTAATTCCTTTTTTGAAAAAGAAGTAAAAAACTATCTATTCACCTAGCATCATCATTCTAATACGTACTACATAAAAACTACTTTTGACGTCCTATTACTTGCGAAGTACCAGTAAAAATACTAAAAATACGTTTCAAAATGTGACAAATATCGTTAAAACATGTCACAGGTTTATTTAAACACATCCTTGATTTTCCAATCACTTATAAGTTTTATTCGGCAATGCATTGCATGGTTTTACAAATAATGCATATTTTGCAAAAGCCTAACTTTTTCTGGTTTAACGATTATAAAGCCCTAAATAAAACTTCTAATCAAAATCTCTCAATTATCTTTGACAAAAAAGTACTCCCGGTCTGTCAGATACTGAAACTGTCTAGTAATAAAATGCTAATGGTTAAGCATCAACTCCATCGCAATTAAGTCTTTTAGATACCTTGCACTCGAGAAAGCAATTAATCCTAATAGCCTTATAATTGCCCATTTCTCTGCTCCTGGAAATTTTGAAGTTCGATGCCTCTAGAAACTTGTCAAGATTCTTTGCTTAATAAATGGAGAAAAAAAAAAGACATCCTTCATAAACTTGCGCGCTTTACCCCATAATTAAATGTTTGTTTATTCTTTACCGTTACTCAAAATAGTGAAAGGAGCAATTGGGTTTGAATGTTCTTTAGAATTGTGATTATTTATGAAAATTGATATAATCAAGCGATTCATCCTTGACATTTAGAAAAGAAGAACTCTTCATTATTTTGAACTAAAGAAGAAAATCTCAATTTGTTATAAAAGAAAAAAAAAGTAATATATTTTAAGATACAACACTGTAAACACGATTCAGAAACGTTCCTGAAAAATAATGGGCAGCTGATGTGCCCAATTTCTTCCAGTAACATATCTTGGAAAAACCAGTAACGCTTTCCGCTAAAAGTCAGTAACCTTTCTGAAATTAACCTTGAAACTTTATGAAGATATGCGAAATGTGCCCTGTTAAAGCCAGTCATGTCTCTAGAACCTTCTAGAAAAATTAAGTAGGTTCAGTATAATTGATTAGAACCTTCCGACTTTACCAAGAAGGCTCCATAAATATCACAGCGACCACGGCTAAAGCTATGCAAGAAGGAAACAAGCATATCTCTTGCCTGCAATTTCCGCCTTGCAAAACTGTAGCTATCCATTGACATTTTCGCTCTCATTGGGAGCTTAGTCAGTCTGGACAGGCCGTAAGCAACTTTATGCTGATACACTTAATAAACACGCTCATTTAATCTTTAAACTGGTTGCTAAAAATATTTTCCACAACAGTGACAAGTCTGCACGCGAGCAACTTGTAGCGATTCAGCAAACTTTTTTGTGATGATACTTGTTTTTACGGGGAAATAGGTGAAAACGTGTGAAATCCCGAGACGTTCCACGGAAATAGCCAGTAACGTTTCGGATTTTTTTTACAGTGTTTATTAAAAACAAATAAATATATTTAAAAAATGGCAGAATTTTATCCTTTTTTGAAAATTGTATTTATGGACAGAAAAGTTATTAAATTCTGTTTCACGTTAAAAATAAATCCAAACTTGCCGACGGAGCACGTCTAGGCATTTTCATCGGGGCACATTTACGCACGTTCTTACTGTATCTTACTATGGATTACTTCTAATCAGGCCCTAGACGCTTTTCCGCTTTGCACTGTCTCAAATTTTTAGTATTTTCAGGTTATTTAGTTTTAAAATTCACCATTCATTTTTAATTAAGTCACAGATTCGTATCTTATAGCTTACATTCATTTAGTGTTGTCTTCATACTTGTTCAGCTTTAACTTTATGCACTATTCAGCATGTAATACTTTATTTTCTTTATTTTAAATATGGTAAGACATTACGTTCAAAACACTAACAGAACCACCTTAGATGTAATGAAATGGCTTAATCCGATAATCCAAGTATTTCTCTCACTAGGCCTTCCACATCGTCACATAGGGATTACCCAAACTTAGACCATTTGAAAAAGTAGGACCAAAGCTTAGGAACCAGGAAAGGATTGTGAGCATCCTCTTTTTTTTTTCCTAACTGATACTTACTCCGATTAATGAAGCCCTCAGACAAGAGCAATTAGAAGCTACAAAAAAAAAAAGGGGGGGGGCAGAAAAAAAAAATCTATTGAAGCAGAAATAGAAGACAGCAAACAAAAAAGTATAAAACCAAAAACGGCGATGGGGACGAAGTCAGTACACCCTGAAAAAAGGAAATGAATGAACTATTCTGTTTACGAAGAAGAAAATTGTGTGTGCATCTATTGTTTGAAAGCATACAACCATTTGAAAAAAGGACAAGACAGGGATCAATGTCCTAGATGTCAAAACGCAGTCCCTTGACAAGTCTGCGAAAAGAAACACCTTATTTTTTTTAGTAAAATCTAATATTGATGAAGAAAATGACTAAATAGTTTCTACTTTTAATTAGCAAACAACCATATGATTTTAATTTAGCCTATAAAATGTGCTTCAATTATTTGTGATTTTCTTATTTTCAAAGTGTTTTAGGAGAAAAAAAAAACATTTAAATTTGTTTGCATATCTTTGTCACTTACTCCTTGGTATCATTTTTATTATGCGTAAACGTGCCCCGCTCGGTGAGTAAACTTGCTCCGTGTTAGTAGCATGTTTACGCAACCGACTTGAACTCAAAAAACATTTTTTACGGTTAAAATCACAAGCTGAGCAAGAACTGAATACACAAAATTCGAATTCATTAACTGCTTTATAAAAACACAATAACTAAAATTTCCTAGGTTCAAACATAAAAATTAGAAAATTCATTGAAAAAAATCTTCGTAAACGTGCCCCGCTCTAACCTACTTTAGTAATAGTGTTTTGGAGTTACAAAGAGGCTCCCTTTTGACTCCAAAGGGGGGGGGGGGGGGCTTGTTACTCCAGAGGACTCCTTGTAACTTTGTAAAAGGGGCCCTTTTACCAGTAGCGCCCTAATGTGAGGTCTTAGATTGTCACTATTACCTCCGATTTTTTTTTTTTTTTTGTCCTACTAGCGTAATTTTGATTTATGATTCAGAAAATCTGAGACAATGAGACAGTTTTCCAACATTGCACTCTTTTTTTTAATGCTTTTTCCTCGATGAGGCTTAACATATCCACTTATCTGATAGGACTTTTTTTATGGTAAAGGAATCAACTCGAGTGTAGAAGGTTTTAAATTCAACGAATCGGAGTCGGTAGTTTTTCTTCCAAAGTCGAAAACTCTGCCTGAGTCGTCGTCGAGCTCATTTTGGAGTAAAGGAATCGGAGCGAAAGTTGAACTTATCTATAGTAATATTACAAAGAAAAAGGGCGGAGTTTGGCAGTTTTGTATGTTTATATATTCGAGGAAATCTCAGGAACCATTGCAGCTATGTGAAAAATTCTTTCACTACATGAAAGGTGCATTCTTACTGAGTGACATAGACTAAAAATTATGTATACATGTACTTATACTATTTTTTAAACCAATAGTTTGTCATTGCTATCAATTTATGTTTCGTACTGATCTATTTTTGTATGCATAAACACATGCGCTAGTTGCCCCGTACTTGCGATGAAGAGCCAGCTGATGGTTTTCTGATGGTGAACTGAAAGCAAAGGAATATAAGCAAGTGACCGAAAAAAAAAATAAGCTGGCGGCATAAGAACCGCCAAAACCTTTACGTCCTTTTGATTTTGCAGACGATAAGATATATACAGGGTGACCAGTCATTAATGCGTTGAAAATTAATGTCAATTTCTCGAGAACTCTTTGGCGTATCAAGTCCAAACTTAGTGGTTAGATTCAGTGCGTTGGTGGATTTTTTCTTAAACTTTTTTTTGCGCAATTTCTTTGAGTCGGCTTTTGTTGATTATTTTTCAGTGAAAATGTCGAGATATAGCGTGTTTAAGAGCATTTTCATGGTTCGAACATATTATTCGAACAACAACTGCCCAAATTTGACTCAAAGAAAGTTTTCGACGGAGTTTAAGCTTAAGACAGCGAATAGACTGTCACTTCTGAACGATACGTGAAATTATTGAGAAATCAGTTCATTTCAGCAATTCAAAGTTAAGCGGATTTCGAAATCACGTGGTCCATGCAAGACGGCCCACCATTTCATCGTACCAATGAAGCATTTGAGCTGCTAGAAGGACACTTTAATGAGCGGATTTTACCTTAACAGTTCACTTAAGTACATTTAGTACGGAAAATTCTCAATTCAAAGAGTAATTGCACATGAGTACCTTATATTAAAAGTTAAGAGTTAAAACGATGATAGACAAAGGAAAGAAAATGTCAGGATAGGAAATAATTTGACAAAGAAGAAAAATTGAATACAAATTCTTTGGAGAAATATTATTTATGATGAACGTATTTAAGCCGTATTAAAACGATACAATTAAATAACATAGCTCACAAATTTATTATCAGAAAATATCTCGAAAATAGGCAAAAAAAAATGAGGCATGTGAAAAATTGAAGAAAACGATTAAAAACGTTAAAATTCATCCCGAGATTGGAAAAGACTCTTAGTAGAATGTACAATATTCATCCTACTAGCCAATCGAAATGTTATTTATTACGAATTCATTTAGAACATCTTCGTGGTCCAACATATTTCCAAAGTCTTTTGACAGTTAACGGTCATGTCAAATTATCATTTAGCATATATAGAACTCGGTCTTATAGAGGAAGACAAAACTTCGGATACTTACTTTATTTGATACATGTAACTTTCTGACTCCGTTCCTAAATTCAGACAATATTTCATAACTATTTCACTTTTTATGGCAAATTTTAGGCTTATTGCTTTATAGACAACTTTTAAAAAAGATCTCTGTGATCTCTGTGACGACATATTTAAAGGAGAGCGTCAGGAAAAATATTAAGATTGTCGTTCAGTGTCAAGCGATATAAACCAAATTCTAATTTAAAAAAAAAAATAGGCAAAATCTGTCAATCAAGCGGACACATGACTTTAGTTTGCCACCGCCGCAGAGAATCAACGAAAACAATTCTATAAAAACAAGATTAGTCAATGAAAACGAGGAACGCAACTTAATGTTTTTCGGCATGACCGGTGGAACTGGAAAACTTATTAAATTCAACCCTAGCAAAAAATCGATCAACAGGCAGATTGGCTTTTGCGATGGTTTTTACGGAACTCCCAGGACTTTTCTTAGTGGTTCAAAAACTGACTATCCCACATTTAGACTACTTTGAAAATCTCCTCCAGAAAAATTCTGTTCTCACCACAAGAAAAAACTTGCAATTGGGAAAACTTCTTCGGGAGAGTGTCTCATAATGTGGGACAAATATTCGATGAGATACCGTTTTCTTATAGAATGCGTAGGTAGAACCCTAAAAGGATAAGAAGGTTCAGAAGAAATTATGAGAGGTATCACCTTTGTATTTGACGGTGACTCTCATCAAACTCTTCCTGTGGTGCCCTAGAGGAATGCGTACTGTTATACTTTCGTTATGAACAAAGTCGTCTCCCTTTAGAAACCCTTTGCATCCCTGTATCTTAAGAACAACTATAATAGTTTGTTGAGGAGATTGTGGTAAGCATTACTAGAGCCTTTTATTACAAGTAAGTTACGTCAAAATACTTGGACCTTATCAAAATGTATGAGATAGGAAATTATCTCTAAATGGTTCAATCCTCAATGTTTATCCTGTTTCCCAGATTATTTGTGAAACAAATTACATGTAAATGCGCAAGAGAACAATAGTGTTTGCCAACAACGCTCTTTTACATCCATATCATAATCCCCATCACTCTTCAGGACTTCTCTTCATGCTGTTAAAATTAAAGGCGATATCCCTATACTTTTATTGCGCAACTTGTATTTGCCTAATCTAAGCAATAGAATAAGACCCCAATTAAAACAACTAAGAAAAAATATGATTTAGAATATTGTTCCTACAACATCAGCAGTAAATCAGTTGGTTCATATTCCTTACATTCCCATGGTCCCTGCACATTAGCTTTTCCATTTTAAGTGATTGAAATTTCGAATGAAAATTTCTTATGCCTTCACCATCATCAAATCTAAAATTCAAACGTACAACTTTACTATACGTAGTACAACGGTGCATATGAGAAAATTGTATTGTTAAGTGGGAATTATATGTTGGCATCTTTGATCAGAAAATGAAGTAAATCAATTTGTTTCAAATCTCATAAAAACAAACAAAAAATGTTGCTTACTATTAAACTTTAAATTAAAAAGTTACTGCATAATATTTTTTTTAAAGATAGATAGTTTTTTTAAACCCGAACAAGGTCGGGACGGGCCACTAGTTTTTTGATAAAGGAGTCAGAGTCGGAGTCGGGAACCGAAGATGTGAAATTGCAAGCGTCAGAGTTGGAATTGGAGTCAGAGTCATTCATTTTCCATGAAAGTCGGCAACTCTGCCAGTGCTTGCAAAGTTGGATTATAAGTAAGACTGATTTTCGGGTAAATGAGTGGAAGTCAAACGGTCTGAAAATCAGGGAGTCGGTGTTGGAATGAATCATTTGGTAAACCTCAAAGTTTTATTCGGCGAACTAAAATTTTCTTCACGTTCCAAAACGATGGTTCTGAGAGCAGAAACAATTGAAATAGTGGTTCCATAGGCGATAACTTTTTTGAGAATTTGTGCCTCTTTGATGAGAATGTGCATTTTGTTAATCATTTGGTATTTCTATGAATTATTGAAACAAAAAACCACCACATATCTTTAAACATAATTTTAGAGAATTTACATTTACTCTAGAGTTTATAATCTCATCACAGTACGATCTATGTTCTTGAAAATAACAAAACTTATTAATTCTATCTTTTTGTGTATTTTAAATACATCATAAAATATACAAATTTCGATTTCAAATGAAAAATATTATTCTGAATTACCTAAGTTTGGAGAAGTTGCATTGAAAATGTAAACATGCAAATCTTTAATGATGTAAGAAGTAGTTATGCATGTTAAATATTCCTAAAAAAATTAAAACATTGCTTATTGTCATTATGAAATCCTTTTTAACATTTCCTATTCAAAAAGTCATTAAGAAGTTGCAAAAATAAGCTTTAGAGCAATCATAAATAAGGCACTGACATTTTCTCTGAGTTACTTTTGTTAAATATTCTCAAAGCAGCAAACAGAACACTTCGGCATTAATTACCATTCGTTTCCTCTTTTACGAAGTAGAAGGAATATAAAAGTGGCTTTACTTTCAACGTTTGTTTCCAATAAATAATTATGCATTATTAGCTACAGTAATGAAGAAAGATTCAACGAAAGCAGTCAATTTATTGGAGAAGAGAGTTCCTTTGTACTTATTTATTTTGTACAATTTCACTCTATTTGGCATCATAAATTACATTTACAGTTAAATGCGTAAAACGAAATTTGTTTTCAGTTGTTAATTCCGTTCAGTTTGTTGAATTCAATAAGTCACCATTCATATTATTTGAACTGTAAGTCTTTTTTCTACGAATTAAAATATTAGCTGTATTCTGCAGCTTCATATTTTGACGTCATCAGTATTATTAGCAGTATTTTCCGTCCTCAGTCTGTACATATACAAGAGAGATTAAATGTAAGTACTGTAAATTTTAAATGCACTGTAAATTTTTTAAGTGACACGTGTTTCTATTGTAATTGAGTCTGTTGTTTTGAAGTATATCACTGAGTGGCTAAGTATCTTACAATCCTTAAAAAACTAGTAAACTTCTACACTCGAATTTTAAAACTTTTTAAAATCGGAGGCTCCTCCTGAAGTATTCGATCGTATTTTCATTCAGCTCTCTCATATTTGGCATGAATTCCATATCATTTTATGTACACTGTAAACAAATTCTGAAACGTTCCTGAGTGTTTCCGTTTAACCTTTCACGATTTCAATGGTTTTTATCCACTTCTTGGAAATATCAAGCATCATTGTCAAAAAGTTTCCTAAATTACTACAAGTTGTCCAAATACAGATTTCTCTCTGTTATAAAAAATATTTTTAGCTCCAAATTTAAATATTATCTAAGAGTATTTATAAGGTGTATCGGGTTCCATTCGATTACGGCTCGTCCATGCTGATTAAACTCCCAAAGGGAGCAAATAAGTATGGACTACGTAGCTTTGCAAGAATTGCAGTCAAGTGAGATGTTTAATACTTGCAATTCTGGCTTAGTTTTGGCCATTTTTGCGATTACTGCGTTCGAAATTGTTTTTATTAATCAGGAAGGTGCCAAGCTGTTATATTATCACTAACCTAAGATTACTCTGAAGTTCCGGACACACAATTGGCTTATTTGAAGATTTCTGGATTTTTTATGATGGCTACTGAATTTTATCAGAAAATGTTCCTAGTTTTTGCGAGGTATGTTACTGGCAGAAATTGGGCACATCAGCTGCCTATTATTTTCCAGGAAAGTCTTTGAATCGTTTTTATGGTGCAGAAGTTTTTGACGATTTAAAGTTACACTTCAGTAACTTCCAAATATTAAATATTTTGAATTCTAAGATGTAATACACGTTTTTCTTTTTAAATATTCAGGTCCTGTGTCATTGTTAAATTTTTCCTATCAGCGTCATGAAATTAAATGTGATTTCTAAAGGGGCACACAGAAGGTACACAAGTTTTCTCCTTAACACTGTAATATTATCTGGCTTAATCATCAATAGACAGCACCAATTGTTGTCTACGCTTTAAAAATTTAATTATGTGACTGTAGGAAAAAAAATATTTTTTCCAAATTTTACATTTGAACTTCAAATTTATAATGAACCTCACATAACGATGACATAATCACTGTCATGTGACGGCTTTAATTTATGGATGTTAGCAATATATCGTGATTTTAAGCGCACACAAGAGAGATTCGTCGCTAACGGCAATTCACATAGGGATTACGTTATTCCCCAAACAGCTAATCAGAAATGACTATTCAACGGACAGACGGACACACCCAACTCAAATGTCATGAGGAAGTCAATAAAACCAAACAAAATCGAGCAATTACATTTTTTTTTAAAGTTACTGTTTTAAAATAAACTTCATTTTTTTGAGAGGGAGAGAGAGCAAGAGATTAGCTACGCAATTTTCTTTTCCGAGAAGCACTATTTATTGGATTTACTCTATGACATTATTGAAAAATGATTTGTCTATAAAGTTCGACCTTTCACTGTAAAATCCGAAACGTTACTGATTATTTCCGTTTAACGTTGCAGGATTTCATGGGTTTTCACCTATTTCCCCGTAAAATCAAGTATCTTCGCAAAAAAGTTTCCTGAATTGCTACAAGTGGCACAAATGATTACTTCTTTCTGGTGTGAAAAATACCTTTAGCTACCAGTCTAAAGATTAACTTAGTGTACGTATTCAGTGTATCGTATTAAGCTCAATCGCGGCCTTTTCAGGGTGACTAAGTTCTCAATGAGAGCAAATAAGTCTCTGGATTGCTGCAGCTTTGAAAGACAAAAATTGCAGGCAAGGCTGATGCTTGGCTCTTACTTGCAGTTCTGCTTTGGTCATGCTTGCATTTGATTCTTCTGGAGCTTAGTAACCCTAGAAGGTTCTAACCAGTTTTATTAAACTCACAGTATTTCAATTGAAAACTGACTTTAACTGGTGCGATCTCCATGTTCTTCGGAAAGATTCAAGGATACTTTCATTAAGGTTACTAATTTTTAGCGGAAAACGATCCTGGTTTTTGCAAGTTATGTTACTGGCAGAGACTGGGCATATCAGCAGCACATTATTTTCCAGGAACGTTTCTGAATCGTTTTTACAGTGTGGATGAGGTGAGATTTATGGAAAAATTAATGACGTACTACAGAGGTTCTTAAGTTTTTAAAATTCGTGGCACCCTCTGACGAATTATCCCTCTTTAAATTTACCTTAGTCTATCTCTAATATCATCGTATTGTTACCGTGGACCTTTCGCGATACTCATCGCATCTCCTTGCGACACCTGGGTGCCGCGGCACTTTGGGAACCCCTGACGTATGATAGTTATTTAGCGTCAGAGTGAACGAAAGTCTTCTAGAAACTATAAAGGATAACGGGGATGCTTTACGATTATAAACAACCATATTTTGAGCAGCAGTCAGTAAGCTTTTGCTTACATAACTTATAGTGTGCAATACATCCGATTCTCAAAAGTTGTTACGCCCATTTTGGGTAGTTATTTTCTGAATTGTTTTAATGCAACCATTTCAATTCTTTAAAAACTGTAAACCTTCCAAAACTTCAAAAGTTTTTCATCTTTCTGAATTAAGTACTCCCTTTCTTTTGCTAATCGTGCGTTTCAAAACAAGTTTTAAATGTTTAGCAAATCACTGAAGACTATTTCTCCAATCACCACAACGCATTATAATAATCTTGGAAGATTTAATGGAGTCACGTTTAAAGCAATAATGATAGCACGCTTGAAGCTATAACGGATGCTTAGAAATATGATATAACCGCTCTTAATGCTACCTCAAAATCGATCAATATACATATCTTCGTTTGACCTTTAAGACAAAATGAATATGGGATGAGATAAAACTGATTCCTGTTAGAGATAACTGTAGTTTATAGATATTGATCTTCAATTTCACGAAGGATATTGCAACAGTGTATTAAAGTAGCATATTATAGATACCTAATTTTCCGTTGACAAAGGAAATGATATGGCAAACACTGATTCCGCATATTATTAAACTTAATCATGTGTTTAAGCAAGCTGTATAAGTAACTTGACAAATATTTTAAGTTAGACGCACACTAAAAAAAATCCGAAACTTTACTGGTTATTTACGTGGAACGTTTCGTTAATTGAGAGGTTTTCCCCTATTTAACCTTAAAATCAAGTATCTTCGCAAAAAAGTTTACTGAATTGCTGAAAGATGCACGAAAGCAGACTCTTCACTGGTGTGAAAAATATTTTTCGCTACTAATTTAAAATTTGACTAAGCTTGTTTATTAAATGTATCGGGTTGAACGTGATTTCTAGCCCTGTCCGGATTGATTAAGCTCCCAATGGGAACAAATAAGTCTCTGAATAGCTGCTGCTTTAAAAGGCAGGAATTACAGGCAAAGAGTATGCCTGGCTCTTGCTTGCAAGTCTTGCGTAGCTTTGGCCATGGTTGTTCTAATGCTTCTGGGGCTTTCTTGGTAAATCCGGAAGGTTCTAGTCAATTACTATAATCCTATTTAATATTTCTTAAGGTTCCGGAGATATGACTGATTTTAACAGGGCATATTTTCAATATTTCAGAAAGGTTACTGATTTTAATCAGAAAACGTTCCTGGTTTTTGCAAGATATGTTACTGGCTGTAATTGGGCAAATCAGCTGTCTATTATTTCCCAGAAACGTTTCTGAATCGTTTTTACAGTGCACTAAAATGCAATTATACAATTTACTTATTTCTAATGCTTAGAAATATTTTTTCTCAGATTTATTTATAGTTTCGATGTATGGCTATTTCAACTAGAAATACTTAGTCGCAGTAATTTATAAGCAGTTATAGTTCTTACAGTTGTGCTTATTGCAGGTTGGTAATTAAAATAACGTCGGCGCACATAACAAAATTTGTATTGTAAAAATAGGAAGGAGTTACGTAAATATCTCTTACTGTCTTACATTTCGGCCAGTGCTATGACAATACTTGCTCATTCTATTTCAGAAATAATTTTAAAAGATGCATTTTCTAAAGCAAAACAGTCATTAAGTGTATTTGGTTAGAGTCCTATGGGACCTATAGGACAGTCCTATGCCCAGTGGCGTAGCTAGGGAGGGGCGGAGGGGCGGTTCGCTCCGGGCGGCATTTTTTGGGGGGCGGCAATTTCACACCTGATGGGAAAAAATTCAATGAATTTTCCCAATAAGGAACTCACACTTTTCATTTATTACTGGAAGCGAAAAAAAAGGTCTTTGTATTGCAAAGTTTTGGATCGATTATGATAGTAAAATTACTCTCATATGTTTTTCTTGTTGACATCTCAGCACTATTCTTTGTTTTTTCTCTCCCTTCGTCTGAATCCACAGACTGAGGGAGGCTTCAATGTTTAATCAAATGACCTAAGGTATTTTTTTAACTCTAAAAAAATTTACTATAGAGGAGGAAACAATAAATTTCATAACCTTTCATCATATGATGAATCTCCTTTCGTCATATGATAAATCTACCACTTAATGTTAAAAAAGTTCCTTGCAAACCACCTTAATAAAAAAAAAAAAATAAATAAACCAGAGTAAGAGGAGAAAAGTCAAATGGAGGGCAATTTTTGACTTGTCACTGGGACAAAATTACATCTTATTCACAAATCCGTGAAAAACCTAACCAAAGTGAAAACGATTGCGAACAAATCCAAGCAGTATAAGAATCAAGCCTAATGTCTATGTTTGTTACAGAAACTAAATAATGAAAATATTAAGTCGATTTCTCTAAATCACAATTTCGTGGAGTCACGGAAAAGGTCTTTTGACTGCGGGAAATCTCTGTGCAGAACATTAAAAAATAAGCACATCACATTACCCACTCTTCCATAATGCTTAACGAAGTACGGTTACTTTTAAAATCTACAAAGCAAAATAACAAAGCTCAATAACAGCGTAGATGTAACCATTTCTTTACGATCTACGCTGTCATTGTGGCTGTGTAAGTTTGATGTATGATTTTGAAATAACTCACTTGATTTAAGAGAGAAATGCTTTTTAGACAAGCACACCGTCAGTAATCTTTATCGATGACGTAAACCGATTTTCCTACTTCCATATTTTAACCAATGGAATCTCAATGGTTCAAAAGTCAACTTATCAGTCCAGACTATAAATATGAAGCGATCATAGTAAAGCATCTATATTACTTCTTTTACATTCTTATTCTTGGATTTAGATTAATTGTAGTTGAGGAAGAGTGGAAAAAAAAATTAGTTGTGGAGTAAATATGATCTAAATATATTTTCCAGAGAAACTCAATGATCCAGAGCAAACGACAAGATATATAAGATTCTGTTATCTATTAAATTCAACGAAATATTTGCTGATTTTGTTTTAAAAATCAAAACAAAAACAATAATCAATATGAAAAATAAAAGAATCTAAATCATTAATTCCTGAAAAAGACAGAGTTTTTTGATTCACTTTGTTTTGCTTATTCTTCGTATTAAATTACTCAAATTAAAGCAATTAAGGAAAGATAATTAATACTTTTACAAAAATATAGGAAAAAGTACGCTTCAACTGAAAGGAACAATATTTATTTTCTTAAGCAAGTCAAAACTTAATGTACTTTTTGGAAATAACAAGCACATGTCTTCTGTAATTTAATCAAGCTTTCCGAAAGAAGAAATCAACGTGCGTCTTATTTTAAAAGAAATATCCAATATATTGAATCTTTTGAGGTTGAATTATTTCGCCGGCGATGCAAAGATGCCGAGAAATGGGCAAAGAAAAAAATTCTTGTAGATTTAATTAGATATAGCTGATAATTTCATTTTTGAGAATCAAAGAAAAGTAAAAAGATAATCCTTTTTGCATCGGGAAAGTTCGTTTGTGAATTCTTTTGCTTAACATTCTCTTTCTCAAGCCGCCGCGCATAAATCTGTTGAAGTCAGTTTTCGCATCTACATGCAATGCAGTAGTATTTATTTACATATGTTAATTTGGGGGTGCATTCATTCTAACTCTGCTACATGAAGGCTTAAACATCCCAAATATATCAATTTCATTTTTTTTAATCTGATTTTTTCCTTTAAAAACTGATCAAAACAAAGAGATATTGGATCAGTTGATGTAAATGGAGATATGGAGTAAAAGGAAACCAAATTTGTTATATCCCAGGGTTCTTAAACTTTAGCACTATATAAATAGTTACAACTTTTTCACGGCACCCTAGTATATCTCTATTATACATGCAAACTGAAAACATAGAAACTTCGTCGCACCCCTCTTTCTTCCTTGTGGTACCTCACCCTATGGCATTGCCCACTTTGGAGAGTCCTATATTGCCCCTATTGTGGTGGATGTCGAAACTAAACTGTTAGTGCATGGAGACTAGGTATAGTATAGAAGACATTCTGAGAGTGTGACGTGCTTTATAGTAATTTTAGAGGCATAATCATAAAAAAACACTGTAAGGAAGATTGTTTTGTCAAAGTTGAGTGGTATTACATGTACCTCTTCAGCAGATCTACAAAGGTAAAGTAACTGGTTTCAACTACTTATACATACTTGTCACGTGAAAGGTTATAAAAGGGGCCGTGGTGGCCTGATCGGTATGGCATCGGACTTGTGAGCGGAGGGTTTTGGATTCGATCCTCGCTGGTCGAAGATCCACCATCGTCATAAATGGTGACTGGGCGACATTAAATATGCTCGTGGTCACAATGTCCTCCAAGTAAAATGATACCTCTAAGGGTGCTAGACCAGAAAGTTATTCGCCTTCTGGTCTGGTTCTAAATTATTGAAGTGTTTGTAGATGGTGCTGCCATCTATCGTGTTGTTTGAGCCAAATCGGACTTCCACCTAGAAAGAGGCATTCGATTAAAACGAAAGTCGTAACCCCCCGGCTTTATAAGTGAGTAGCATCGCGACTCGGGCTCGGGTTCCCGAGAGACATAAGTAAGAACAACAACAATAACAAGGCTATAAAAAACATTTGTTGACATTCCCTTCTATTTTTGATGGGCAACTTTGCTGCTCCATGCAAGCTGTATTCTGGGGTAACTGGGAAGAATTGTGGTGACTTTTATTTTGTAGAAGTTGTTAATTGCACCTTGGTGTATATTTTTAGTAAATTAAGCGAATAAATTAATGTTTTGTATTGTTTTCCTTTTTAAGTAATTTTGTTGTTGTTGATGTTTCTGATACCGCTCAGAAGTACAGGCCCGAGTAGCGATCGCTATTCGATTAAGGGAAGTGAAGGACGGCTTCCGTTTTTATTGAGCACCATTGAGTTGGAAGTCCGAGTTGGTCCAGGAGGCGCGCGATAGATGGAAGCACCATCTAAAAACACTTCAAATTAACTCATTTCATCAGAATCAAACCAGAAGCCGAACAGCTCCAGGTTTAGCACCTCCAGAGGTATTGATTCACGTGGAGGACATTATGATCACGACATTTTTAACGTGCCCCAATCATCATCTGTGAACACGGAGGTTCTTCGTCAGGCGGGCATTGAACCCGGAACTCTCCAGTTACGAGCTCGACGTCTTACCGATCAGGCCACCACTGCCATATTTTTTTTTTTAGATTACATAGGTGAAAATATATATTCATAAGTTCCGATCCAAGTATACAGAGGCCCCTTAAACTATTATTAATTAATCAAACCAGGCATGTAAAATGGTGACTAAATGCATACATTCAATAAGTAACTTATAATTAGCATGCAGAAAAATAAGAAAATTTAAGAAGTATTTAATTTTAAAATCACGAGCTTTTTTTCACTGCTACGCAAAGATTCACGTTTTATGTTTTGTACAAAATAATTAAATGCGTCATACCTTTTGATTTGAAAACAACAATCAAGAAATAGACACTTTCAGCTTACCTAAAAAAAGAAAAAAACATTAATTTGAGATTAAAATACATTCCCTCAAATTATCGGTGTCCCTCCAATTTCGCTGACATGAAATCCCCTTCCCCCCTATTTTTCAGTTTCAATCAGAACCTTTTGATGTATATCAAAGGGGGGAAGGGAATTTGGAATATCAGTGAAACTGGGGATAAACCAAATTATCTGAATAGCAAACACGAAAAAGGATTATAATGTTCAGCTCATTACTTATTTTAAAAACAAATCATTTAAGGGGGAAGGTAGGTAGGGGATGCAAATGAGGGGGGGGGATGTAAGCGGGCATTTTGAAGATTTGAGTCAAACGCGTTTAAAGATAATGTCCTTGGTAGGCGTTCATTGGGCTTTTTTAATATTTTTTAATCACGCGGTGTAACAGAATCTAGTGATACTAGTACAATTTCTTGCCCCAGTGAGAGAGAAGAGGTTCACCTACCATTTGTACTGGTTATCTCCAAATTTTTAATTTTGCCACTTACATCCTTTTGCTTCTAACTGCCACAAAAAATATTCTTAAAAATGAACGAATTATAAGTTTACTTTGAAAATAACAGTACATAGTGACATCAATGTAGTTTACAGATTTACTTTTTATTGAAATGATAATTTTCAGTTTTATTTGTACTTTTGTCCCCGTTGAAAGTAAAAAAGAAAAGTGTCAATTTGCTCCATTTATGTGGATGATATTAAAATATTTTCTGTTAGAGTATTTAAAACATTTTTCTATAAATAAAAATACTAATAAACTATTCAGTAACTGCTTGATTAAAAGTGTGACTAAATAAATGCGGAAATAAATAAATGAACGAATGATGAGTTACTAGTTAATTAATTAGATAATGTGTAACTGTATTTAATAAAGAACTAAAAACTAAAGTAAAAAAAATATTCACTTTTGCCCCATTCATAATGTCTCACAAGCACTCGACTAATTGTATTACAATCATTTAAAATTAAGACATGCTTAGTATCAAATTAGTAAATACTACACTGAACATCAGTACGTCTCCATTAATATTCTAAGCATTAATAGCTCGGGCAAACCTAACCTGGCAGCGTTGTCTAGGCTACGCAGTTCGTAATGATATCAATAGGACGCTGCTAGGCTATGTTTTCCGCAAGTACAGAACTTTCCTATTTTATAATGATGAAGAATACTTTTGATTATGCTACAAAATATTGCAGTATCAGTATCAAATTTTGAAAACTGCTGGTATTCTCTTGTACGCTGACGCTCAGATTTATTTATTTTCTGACTGAAATCAATCACACGTTTAATTGTGTTTATATAAGCAAACAGAACGAAATATTTTACCATTGTACTTTGCCTCACCATTCGACCAGCCTACATGATGAAAATTGAAATGTCGAAGGCAACAAACACATTATAAAATGAGCAACTTAAAGCTGGATTCAAAGTTCATTAACATATGTAGTTTATTACCCTTTTCAAAACGGCTACTTCTAAGCGAAAAAGTTTTCTAATAAGGCTTGTTAGAACCCTGTAAATATTCAGGATTTGATAAAAACCTTTTAACTACGACGTTTTCCCCCTTATCTAGAACTCTTTAAGTCACACTTTTCGAAACAGTTTTAAAAACCTCTGAAAACACTTTTCAAAAACCGTATTTGGTCCAGCGCATTTTCACTTAAAAGTAAGCCTTTTAGAGAGCATACAAAAAAATTTTAACACTGACACATGTCCCATCTATTGAGCACTTGTTACGCACACTAAGGAAAGAGACATATTAAGATCTTTATCGCGAGTAACTTGTATGCTGTGAAACATAAAATAGTTTTGGAAACCATTTTATACATAAATGTTTCTAATAATTTAGCGCACAAATATATCTTAGAGAACAAGGTTAAATTTTTAGGCCCAATTGCTTAAAGTTCTAGACATTTATGTAGGATTCAACTTCTTTTAGTATGGAGCATTTATATGAAAACTTAGCGTGACGTTTCGTGATGGTAACATTATTCCAGTTATGAAATACATTTACACTAAAATGAATAAAATAACAGAATTAAAAAAAAAAAAAAATACTAAGCACTTTTTATAAAGCACTCAGAAGGATAAAATAACTTTTCTCTGTCAGAAAGGACAGTTTCATTAGTCCTGTAGCTTTCAATTATTCTAAGAAAATGACACCACAAACACTAAAAAAAATCTGAAAAGTTACTGATTATTTCCATCTAACGTTTTGAGAATTGAGCGGTTTTCAAACACTTCCTGGAAAAATCAAGTATCATTATCAAATAGTTTCCTGAATTGCTACAAGTTGCACGAATGCAGACAACTCACTATTGTGAAAAATATTTTTAGCTCCCAGTTTAAAGATTAACCGAGCGTATTTATAAGGTGTATCGGTTTCTTTGCGATTAAGGCCCGTCCGTGCTGAATATGCTCCCAAAGGAAGCGAATAAATATGGACTACGTTCCTTTCCAAGAATTGAAAGCATGTAAAGTTCTCGATATTTGCTTGCAGGTCAGGCTTACTTGTAACTATATTTGCATTACTGCTCGTGGAACTTCCTTAATGAATCAGGAAGGTGCCAAGCTATTATATTATACATACTTAGGTTTATTATAATTCTCCCAAAGCACGACTCGCTTCAAACGGAAAGATGCCTGAATTTGCAGGAGAATACCGGGATAATTTCGGGAAGGTTACTGAATTTTAGCTGAAAACCTTCCTGGTTTTTGTAAGGTATCTTATTGGCAAAAATTGGGCGCATTAGCTGGCTATTATTTTCCAGGAACGTTGCTGAATCGTTTTTACAGTGAACAAAGAACAGTGCGGTTCAAGTCATTCCTAACCAAAGTTTCCCGTTTAAAAAAATAGGAATTTACTTTTATGTTACATCTTTTAACTGAAACGAGCGTTACCAGTTATTTCATTAAACGACATAAAAATCAAAAAATCTAAAAACATCTCGTATCAAATACTAAGAGGATTAATAGAATTATTTATTTTGTACGTGTTTTTACCCGTGTAATTATCGTAAAATTTTGTTGAGACACATTTTTATAGTTAAATCTTAGAAAAACATCCTCGATCTATCCTGATTAGATTATTTTTATCTTTACTGCTTTTGAGTCACGTTACAAACCATTTATTGAAACTAAATTTTTACATATTTCATGGAGTTAGCCGTTACTGTGAAATAAGCAAAATCAGATAGTTATACTGTTACTAGAACATCGACTACAAAACAGACACAGCAGTTCAACCAATCCACTTTTAGAGTCCTGATTCAGCATAAGATTTTACTACTTAGGGAATGGCAACAGCTGGCTCTAAACTTCTTTACTACTCCGTTGCCAACGTAAAGAAAGAAATCTTTATCTAGCCTCTTTCCTTCGCAAGAATAAATCTGATACTTAATCGGAGCTTTTACGTCAAGCTCTTCATCTTTCAGTGAATGTATCGGAAACTGTCTTCGAGTGATCAATTTTTATTAGGGAAAGATTGCTACTCCTTTAATACTTTCTTCAATACAAGATTCATCATTTTTGGATAAGAAAAAAACTGGTAGTCTTGTGATACATCAGTGTTACTTGAATGGATAGTTACTTGTTGGGTTTATGTTTAATAGTCTGAAAGAGATGGAATGTACTTCTTTTTGATCCGTTAATTTCTTCATCATATTCTTAAATATTTGATGTCATGTTTGCTATTATATCGTGTACTTCTTTTACCTAAAAGCAACGTCAAAAACGTCATTTCTGTCATCTATAACGACATTACAAATTTTTAAGCAAATATAACTTTCCAGAGGATTTATAGACATTTAAATTTAAAAAAATATTATAAAATTTTAAACAAATTCCCATTGAAGTGCATTTTATATTTAACACGTTATTTGTGATGTGCATTCAAGAAAATCCTGGTCACGTCCATCTTGTAATGACACTGTTGAAGGACAACAGTTTCAACGAATTTTATTTTTAACAAGTAATGTTTCATACATTAATAATGTATCAATAGAATGACTAACATTGTATTTTTTTAAATTATGTATTTTTTAGAGTTTTTTATCGCATTTTAAAATGTTTGTAACTGATAAAATCCACGGCAAAGCATTAAGATTAGTTTCTGTCATCCATAACTGACGCGGTCTGAAAGGAAAGTTCACTGTACAGTAAAATTAGGCCAAAAAATGGCCAAACCCAAACATCCAAAAAAAAAAAAAGGTGAAACCTGTTGCAAATTACTTCTTACCCTTCCAGCAAGAAGGGGTAAAAAGTCCCAGCACTTTGCGCGTCGGGTTTTGGGGGGAAGAGGGGGACGAAATAATCCTCTATTTAAATAAAAATAATTTCTATTACTTAAAAAAAATTCTCAAACCTCGCAGAAACCACTCTATAATGGTAAAATAATAAACTCTCACAGAAAAAATTCTAATTAACAGGGGTGCACAGGCGAGGGGGGGAATGGGGGGGGTCATGGAGCAGCTTTGCGTCATTGAAATTTTTAAGGCAGTTTTTTCAAGGGGTATTTCTTTTTTGAGGGCTTTTATTCTGGATGGATACTCCGTCACACTTAAGGGGTGCGCCATCGCTTTTTTTGGGGGGGGGGGGGGACTCTGAATTTGCATTCTAAAATGAACTGTTGCAGTGAAGTTCACGGAAAAACACCTTAAAAAAGTCCAAATTGACCAAAGTTTCCCTACTTCTTGATTAACTTACTTCAACTTTTTTACAATCTTTTGCCATCACCGTAAGGGGGACAAACCAAAATTGCCAATAGTAAGACGGGCAATGTTGCAATTCTGCACCCTCTATGTCGGTGGGGGTTCTCATTGGCAAACACCGAGCTACCTCTCTTTTACGCAGCTGGTTATATGAATTTTGCTAAATATGCAGACATATACTTGAAACAATATCTCAAACTTTTGAGTACATTATGCGATAAAAAAAAATTTTGATCACATCAAACATCAGCTAAAACATCAGCTATCCAACGATCTAACGCAGTGACAAATTCAGGTGGTCTAGAACCTGTAGTGATTCAACGATAGAACAAGTCTTGATGAGAGCAATGAGCAATACAACAATAGAATGCTAAATATTTACTTTTTTGTCTCCCATTTTGAAAATCACAATCCGTCTCTAAAGCTCCCAGAAGTTTTTTCCCTCTCAAGTTGGTAGTGGTATTGCTCGTTGATGACAAGATGAGTTACAATGAGACCTTTAGCGTTCGGGTAGTAACATCAAAGGATAGTGAAGGCAAACAATTTGGTGGCATGTTTTTGCAAAGGAGGTAAACAGTTATGTCTTTAGCTTCTGTTGCGAGAGTAGTTACTATCTGTAAAGACGTGTAAGCCCAAACCATATTTTACACCGAATGGTATGAACAGTAAAGACGGAATAACAAATTGTTAAAAACTTCTGGTACGAGTTATGCGCTGATCCTCCATCAGTATTCGATGAATCTGGTTTCAGAAGGAAAGAAATCTTGTATCGTTAAAGTGCTATTATCTGAAGCAAAAGGTTCGTCCACCATCACAGAACGAACAGCTGGTGTCATGTATGAGGCAGCGAGAAGCAAAGGGATGTAAGTGGACATTTTCAAGTTTTGAATAAAACGCGTTTAAAGATCCTAGGTGGGTTTTCATTGATTTTCTTTTCTAAATCATGCTGTATAGAAGCAACTACCAGGTCTACTAATACCATTTCTTGCCCCAAGATAGAGGAGAGGTTCACCAACCATTTGTACCGGTTATCTCCAAATTTTTAATTTTGCCACTTACATCCCTTTGCTTCTCACTGCCTCATATGTAATAGAAGAGCGAAATTCTTCTGGTCATTTAATCAAATGTGCACCATCAGAGAGGGTGGGGGGGGGGGAGGATAATATTTTAGTATATAATTTTGTTTTGGGAGATGAGCTATGTTCTTATGGGGTGGACAGTCCTGATTTAATGCATTTTAGATTTGAATGGAATAATACTTCTACTTGAAATAAAAGGCGGGGGAGGGGGGGTGAGGATTTATTTTATTTGACGGAGGGGGGGTGCTGTAGCTTTGAGAGGAGGAGCACCATCGATCATGGAGGATGGACACACTCGATTTCTAACTTTAACTTTGTATAAAATAATGTTTCCATATCAAATGTATGGAGGGGGGTTCGGGGGTACTGCTTCGTTTTACGGGGATAGGGGGGGCTCTGTAGCATTGGTGGGTTATTTCATCCTTCTTGGGGGTCAAACACCTTTAATTTCATGCTTTTAAATTTAGTATAACATAATATTCTCACTTTAAATTTACTCTAAAAATTCTGGAAAAATACCCGAAACAGCAATTTTTAGATGCCCCCCATTCAAAAACCCGACGCACAATGGGGTGGGACCTTTTACCTGTTCTTATTGGGAGGGTAATAAACAATTTGCACCAGGTTTAGCTTTTTTTTTTTTTTTTGGATGTTTGGGTCCGACCCCTATTTTTACTGTACTATTCAGTCACCGGTGTCTGCCTTAGAGCAGTAATGGTGTTCTCAATGGTGTCTGATGTCTAAACTAACGCACTAATATAATATTTACTTAACTTGGCAGTAACCTAAAAGCATTCATTCTAAATGCATTGCTTTTATTATTTGCAAGGCATTGCTTTCATTATGTGCAAATCATTGCTTTTACTATTTTCTTTGTTTTATATCTATTACATTAAAGAATTTCGACGTGTTTAAATTGTTTATTTGTGCTAAATCCATGTTGACCATTTTCTAAACATGTATGTATGCGTAAGTGTATGCCTGTACGTGCGTAAGCAGTTTTTCATTGCCGTTCAAACGGTGTGGATCAACCAAGCGTTTTTTTACGGGGGGGGGGAGATGTAGGCGGGACTAATATATCTCAAGAAGTAGCGGACGGATTCAGACAAAAATTGATCTATAAGTAGATCTGGAAGAGGGTACAGTTGTTGAGTTTAATTGTGGCGACAACAACTCAAAGAAGGTAGAGTAATCAAAAGATTTATCTCATTCGCTTGTAACTGCTACTCCTTAAGAAGTACATTGAAACCTGTGTTAGTTACCCACTTGCGGTGCAATACTTTGGTGGTCAACTTAGACAGGTGGTCAACTTATAGAGGATAGTAACGAAAACTTTTTTTTTTGTCACTTCTTGCCCCTTGCATTCATTTTTTAACTAATTGGAATACTTTAAACTCACTTTTATTTTTTAACATTACTTTGAAACAATAAACAAAAATAGTTTTAAATATTTTTAGAGATTATTTACCAGAATGACACGTAAATTATCATACAAATTTAAAATGTCTGTAAATCAATCGAAGAAAAAAAAATGTCTCATTGCTTATGGAAAACTACTTACTTGACATTAACATTTCCTAAAAATTCATAACAAGTCAAACGTGGCTTAAATTTTCATTTGATTTTTTCTTGAGCATGTGTAACAATGGTAATCTACTTTTCAACAAAATAACTCCTTAATGAAGTTTGCCACATTTTCTGGGACTTAACAGAAGCCCAATGTTTTTCGACAGAAACATAAATAGTATTCTTTGTTTTTGTTTTTTTTTTTTTTTTTAAGTCTGGTTGCTTATTTGATGCATAACTGATTAAACTTTTAGTATAACCTAATGATTTTGCCAAGTGGTCAACTAACAAAGTTTTTTTTTTACAATACTCGAAACCAAAGCTGGGGTATATTAGTAGTCAAGATAGACAGATGGTCAAGATAGAGAGGTGGTCAAGTTACAGAGGTTTTCCTTCATTATATAAGACAGGACTAATTCCGTTCCTGACAAAAGCGGTCAACTTAGACAGGTGGTCAACTTACAAAGGTGGTCAACTTTACAGGGTTTACTGTAACGGAAGCATTCAGACAATTGATCGGCAGGTAGGCTTCAGAATAAACCTGTACTGTTTTTTCTTTCTTTTTTTTTTTTTTTTGACTCAATGTGTTTAATTCGGGGTGTTGAAATCGAGCCTTATTTCTCGTACATTGGCACTGCTGTGTCGCACGTATAGCAAGGATTCAGATGAAATTTGGTGTATAAGTAACCCTGCACGGAAACAAGCAGTGATTAAAATTTGGCGACCAAGAGGGATCTGATTTTTATCGACGTTTGCAAAAGTTATAGTCAGCTAAATGAAATCAATAATGTGAAAGATAAACTGTACCTAAAGGTTTTAACTGAGGATCGCCTCCAGAACGATTAGGAGTTATGTTTGAACAAAGTAGCAAATAATTGAAACTCGCTAAAAATTTCGCTAAGCACGGTTTCATTCTTGCTTATGTTCCTGAACACATTGTTAACTTTATTAACATTCTTCCTGAATTTTGTTGGTTTCAGATTATTTACACAATAAAAAAATAATGGAACCAGTAGGAAAAACAATTTTTTCTGTTTTTGACGAAATTCCTTTTCGAACTCCCACGTTACACAAAACTAAAATTATAACCATTTTAAACCAATTTTTAACAAAATTATAAACTATTCACGTGATTTAATTGTTGGCAGATGATCTAAAAAATCTCAAGGATTTAAAATTTTCATGTTGCCATCATTTATTTCTTGCCAAATAAAATGCTTGTAATTAATTTAAGCAAGGCATTTGAATTTATTTTCAATTTCTGCTCTTCTGCTGTTTGTGTACAGCAAAACTTAGTAGCGAATATACGCAAGAGCCAATATCCGTTTTTCAAAACTACATAAAAATAAACTACATAAAAATTTGTGATCAAAATGTCAACTTTTAAGTTTAATTAAAATTCATGTTGGTAGAATTTTATAGCCTACCCTGCAAAGCGAACAAAGTAATTAAGAACTGCAAAAACTGTTTTTTAGAAAAAAAAAACTATTTTATTATAACAATATAATGCTCAGAAATAACCACCTTCTGTAAATGTTCCAACCGCAATATTTACCATGCTATTTTTACTATTGTTAATATTGTTTCATGATGGTACCAATGTGAACTTGTCCTCAATTCCGGGGGTTCACATAAACCCCTGGAGCGGAAAAGATATATGTTACTAAACAAAAAACTTGTTGATATTTCAAAGTTTGCTTATAATGTATGTTTCAACTCTATACTTCCAAATACGGTAGGCATTTTCTCATTGTATAAATTATTCAAGAAATGTTGGCTGTTAAATACACATTAAGTACTAAACAACAATAGATAGTACCTAGTAGTAAGCACGGTAAGTATGAAAAAGATCTTTTTAGCAATTTTCAAGAATTAATTACTCTGCAAATGTAAATGCTGTTTTTAATTACATAGATGTCAATTAAAAACGTCAAAGAGCTTAATTTCTTAAAATTATACAGTTTACCTATGGAATCGGCAAACGTCCAGTTAAGACATCTCTGAAAACTAATAGATGTGATCTTTTCTGTCTGTAAACCAGATGTTTCTCCTTCCTTCCAATCGGTGGCCAGACAGTATGAAAACCGTGGATGGTCAGGTTGATCCTTATTTTAGGGGGAAAGAGGGATTTTAACATAGAATGCCGGAATTTTGTTTGTTATGATCACTTTTTCTATGATCTGTGTATGCAGTTGAAAGGGTGTAACAATGGAGAAAAAATACGAAACGCTTAAAGATTATTTCCGCAAACTGAAAACAAATAAAGATTTTTGACTTAGACTCTTTAAAATGGAAAGAGGAAATATTTCAAAACTTTTTGACATCTTTGAAAAAAAAAAAAAAAAACACTTGCAAAAGTTTTTTTTTTTGTAATCCACCACGTCTTCTTAAAACGTTGATTTGAATTTTAAAGTGAAAAATTAAGACTTTTTTCTTTTTTAAGATCTTACTTTTGGTTTCGGATCAATGAAGAGGAAGAATTGTTCTTTCATTTTTTACTTAGTTAATCCTTTTTCCCTAAAAATAAAATCAATGAAGCGTACTCTTGACGCGAAGCCATATTTTCTTTCGTCTTTCATTTATCACTTCGCTTATTTCATGTGAAAGTTTTAAGACTTTCTTATTTTTAGATGAAATCAAACCTTCAGTTCACAAAATAATATGTATTTTATAGTAATAAAACCCACACCTCAGAACAATCTTTAGTTTGAACTTAATAAAATATATTTACAGTAACGGTCACAGTATTAAGTATTAATAGCGATGATTAAAGTTATAAGGTAAACTCACACTATTAGTGAAGTTTTAGAATATTCTCCATGATAATTATCGTAATCTTTACATATGTAATTTCATTATTGTTTGTAAAAAGGCAAGTAATAAAATAAACTTCCATTTCGTTGTAATAGTTGAGAAACATGGAACAACGTGCATTAAGAACTTTCGGCAGTGCAACTCACGAAGGATTTTTTTTTTAATTTTATTTTTTTCTTAATTCTTAAGCGATCTTTTTACAGAAATGCCTCGAATAGCGGACGAAAAAGACTTCCGCGCTTTACATTTTTGACTCTATTGAAATAAAATATGAAAAGAAAATTTTTAGTCTGAAAGATTTGCAAAATATATTCGTGTTATGTATCTAAGAAGAACGTTATTAAATCGGATTTAAACCCATGATTTAGTAAGAACTAAACGCTAAACACAATTGCTCAAATTCCCACTGAAAGTTCCATAAGTACATACAAAAGTGCCACCTCTCGTAATTTTGTCTGAACCTTTTTGGACTTTCAGCATTCCATCTAGGCCTTATCCGAACGGTCGCTCAACAAACAGTCGACCTGCATTGTGAGTCATTCTCTAGAAGAAGTTGTCCTAATTGCCCGTTTTTTCATATGGAACACTGTAAAGAAATCTCGAAACGTTGCTGAATATTTCCGTGTTACGTTTCGGGATTTGAAAGGTTTTTATCCACTTCCTGCAAAAATCAAGTATCGTTGTTAAAAAAATTTCTGAATTGCTGCAAATTGCATGAATACAGAGTTTTCACAGTTGTGATAAATATTTTTAGCTCCCAGTTTAAAGATTAACTGACTGTATTTATAAAGTGTATCGGCTAAAATTTGATTACGGCCCGTCCGGACTGATTAAGTTCTCAGAGGGAGCGAAAAAGCTCATGGAATATGCAGCTTTGCATGTAATTGCAGGCGAGAAGAATACTTGATACTTACTTGCATTTCTATCTTAGCCATGTGTACCACACGGCTTTTGGTACTTCCTTGATACATAAGGATTGTGCCAAGCTATTACATTATACCATCTTAAGTTTCCTCAAATTTTCCAGAGACACGACTGGTTTTAAACTGGAAGATATCTGAATTTTTCAGGAAACTTCCAGGATAATTTCAGGATCGTTGCTGATTTTAGCGGAAAATGTTTCTGGTTTTTCAAAACTTTGTTACTGGCACAAATTGGGCACATCAGCTGCCCATTATTCTCTAGGAACGTTTCTGAATCGTTTTTACAGTGAACATACGGAATCTTTCTGGATGAGACATTCAAAAGTGGTTTAAATGTGGAATAGTCAGTGTTTCTACCACTAAGTAAATTCTGTAAAACAAACATCGCAAAAGTGAGTCTGCCTGTTGAACGATTTTTGGCTAGTGTTGATTTTTTTAGGTTCTTCCAGTTCCACAGGTTATGTCGAAAAATATTAATTTGCGCTCCTGGTTTTCAAAACTATTAACTATTATGTCATGGGAGAGTCAATGATAAAGTACCATATTGGGAACGCGATTAGAAACGTACTCATGCAGTAGGTGGTAATCATGTACCAATCTTGTTTTTATAGAATGGGATGGTTTCCAATATTTTAAAAGTATCTTTTTCTGAAAGAACATGGTTAAAAACATAGGATTTAACCATTTTTTAAATAATTTTGTTTAAAATTAATATTTAAAAAAAAATACTTAAATCGGTGATCTTTCATTGTTTACATTTCTTGCCGATGACATCACAAATGATGAAATGCCATTTTGTGTTGCCATTCACAGAGCAAAATATTTAATTTGCATCTTTACTCACGTGTATTGGCAACAATATGGTCGATAGCAAGCGTAGAGGGCAATTTTAGTTCGCTTCTTGGTTATCATAACATGCACTGTAAAAACGATTTAGAAACGTTCCTGGAAAATAATGGGCAGCTGATGTGCCCAATTTCTGCCAGTAACACATCTTGCAAAGCCGAGGAACGTTTTCGGCTAAAATTCAGCAACTTTCCTGATATTATCCTGGATTCTTCCTAAACAGTTCAGAAATCGTTCCGTTAATAGCCAGACGCGTTTTGGGAAAATTAGAGTAAACTTGGGAAAGTACAGTATAATAGCTTGGCAACTTCCCGATTTATCAAGGAAGTCCCAAGAGTATTATGCCAAAGCTAAGCCAGAATTACAAAAAAGTAACGGTAATTTTACTCATCTGCAATTTATGCAAACTTACGTAGTCCATATTTATTTGCTCCCTTTGGTGACTTATGTAGCATGGACAGGTCGTAATTGAACAGAAGACGACTCCTTTTATAAATACGCTCAGTTAATATTTAAACTGGGAGCTAAAAATATTTTTCACAACAGTGAAAAGTCTGCATTCGTGCAACTTGTAGCAATTCAGGAAACTTTTTGACAATGATACTTGATTTTTCCAGGAAGTGGATAACAGCCATTAAATTCCCGAAACGTAACACGGAAATACCCAGTAACGTTTCGGAATTTTTTTACAATGTAGAAACGCGGTACAAACTTGCGCCAAAGAGCATCATTTGTGACGTCATCTAGACCACGCCTTGTTTGAAAAATCGGAATTTTTAAAAAATTAATTAAAAAATAACTGTTGGGGAAGTGAAAAAATTTTCTGTGTCCATGTTATTTTTTTTTGCTTATTCTATCAATTTCAGTGACTAAAAGTACTACTTTTGACTGAAGGAAACAGCCCCATTGTTTTCGTGAATTCTGTGCGGCGAGGACAAATTAGCCCCCTATTGAGTTTTCGCTGTATTGACAAATTTTGCTTTTTAATTAAATTATACTTTTATTTATATCGTTTGACACTGGCCGACACTTATAGTTTTTCTACTACATCCCTCCTTGCAATATATCGTCACAGAAAAACCATTAAAAATGTTTGCCATAAACCAATAGAATCTAAAATTTGAAATAAGAGTTCAAAATTGTTAAACAAAATTCTCTGAGTTTAGAAGTGGAGTCAGAAAGTTACATGCATCAAATAACGTGAGTTTCCAAGGTTTGTCGCCCTCTGTAAGAGCGAGTTCTCACATGTTATTTGATCGGATGGGAAGACCCATCCAGTAACTGTCAAAAGACTTGGGGAAGATGTTGGACCACGAAAATATTCTAAATAAGTTCTTAAGTGACAAAATTCTGATTGGCTAGTAGTATGAATATTGTTCATTCTACTAAGAGGTAAGTCTACCCTGGAATGTCTTTGTAATTCTTGTAATCGTTTTCTTCGGAAAACGGGATTTTTTTCTTAGGTCTCTATTTTCTTTTTATTTATTAATTTATTTATTTTTGGGGATTTCTCTCAAATAGGATATTTTTTTATTTATTTTAAATACCTAAATACGATTATCCTGAATAATATTTCCAAAATTAATGAGTATTTACTTTTTCATCTTTGGCAATTTTGTCCTCTATCGAATGCTCTTTGTTCGTTATTGTTTTAATACTTTACTTTGAATGCATGGTAATTATGTGTACTTAGTCTTTGAATATAATAATTTTATCAATTAAATACATAACAGTGAACTCATTAGCACACCTTTTTCAATTTGATTTTAGTACGGAAAAAAACCCCGTAAAGAATAGCCTGAAATGCATGCAAAATTACAAATTTTAGAAACGCGCAGTAACAATGTCCGGCTGCTCTACTTAAATTCAAAACCTAATTTTCCCGAAGTGAATTTCAGTTATAATTAATTTAAATAAATGTTGAAGCGTAAACATTTTGGTGCTCTAATTGGTTCAGAATGTCAAAGGCTATAGAATGACATGTAGCTTATCCTTAGCAGCCTCAAATACGTGTAATGCTTTTTTGTTTGTTATACTTCGAGTACTTTTTTTTTCTTTCATGTGTTTTTTTTTTTTTTTCATCTGCATTCAGTTTGATAGGAACCTTCAGCATTTCTGTCATTATAATGCGAGAAGGACAGTGGTTAGTTTCTGTGTATATATGATCAAAACAGTACAAAACAGTGATATTTTGTGAACTGGTGAGAGAATGAAGAGAAACTATTTGTTAAAACAATTGTATAAGTACATAGGGTAACGGCACCAGTAACAGACATGCTTAAGACATCGCTCTCAGGTCAACTCAATTTTCAAGTTAACTTCCAAAATAATTTCAGAAAAGTTATTGAATTTTAGCGGAAAACGCTCCTGGTTTTTGTTAGATATGTTACTTGAAAAAATTGGGCACATCAGCTGCCCATTATATTACAGGAACGTTTCTGATTTTTTTTTTTTTTTTTTTTTTTTTTTTTTTTTTACAGTGTTTGAATCAGTCAATTCTATTTTTATTTGCTCAATTTCGAAAAAAAGTCCGACCCCCAGTAACAGACACCGAAAATTCTGATGACACACAGTGACAAATAGGATAAGAAAATAGTGAGTAATAGACAAAATTCCCAATTTATCTTCAAAATGTGCAAAAGTTCTTTATTTTTAGATCTAAAACCTTATCAAATTCAAATTAACAATAAAACCGACAGGTCTCGTGGTAACTGTTCATAACTTTCCACCACTGCCTTTTAAATACCAACTGCTTCATGAGATTCACTATGATATCACTAAATTGCTGCACCGTATTCATAAGTCACAGCAACATCAGTTTTACCCGCCTAAAATTCTTATTCCTTAAATCCAATCTTACGATTGTCTGTTACTGGACCCTTGTCTGTTACTGGTGCCGTTAACGTATATGCATAATTTATAGCCTATGTCACTCCGTAAAAGTTTACCTTTCATGTAGTGAAATATTTTTTAAAAATAGATGAAGCTGTTTCAGAAACTTTATGGAGCATATGAACATACGTACAAAATCCACTTTCTTTCTTATAATATTAGTATAGATTGCTTTGCATGAAAACTATGAATGCTTTTTAGAAAGCAACGACCTTTATAATTTTTTGGAAAGTACTGTAAAACTGTCTTTAAAAACGATAAATGCAAAATTGGAATGTAAGTTTTTTCTTGTTCGAAAGTATATTTACTAGATAATGAGATGTGTATTACAAAAGAAATACTCACATTCAAAAAAAAAAGGAACGAAAATACATATAGCTTTTGAGGAAAAAAATAATCCTGTTCATAATTAAGTAAAATGATATCCTTTTTCCGCAAAGAAGAAGGTAAGTACCTCTTTCTCTATTTTTAAGCGGTTTCTCATCGTAGGATTTTAATTAAAATTCTTGTGACAGTTCTGTAAAATACTTCTTAATTAATGGTTTTTTACTATAGAATAAACTCCAGATTCATCTTTTTTGTGCTAGTTTTGCAGCTCAACATTTAACAAACAGCACAACAAAAGAAGCATAAGTATTTTAAACCATTATTTTTTCTAGAAACTAATTTTTTTTCGGCACATTTTTGCTATTAAAATATATTTTTATATTTATTTAGAAGACAAAATGTGAAATACTTTAAAACGTTCTTCCTTTTTGAGTCTTGTGATTTAGTTTTCCTATTTATTTTTTACATACATGCCGAAAACGAGCATGACATCAAAGAAACTTTTAATTAAAGCATTCTTTAGCTCCATAACATTTTTTCTTTCATGTGATGTAATCTCTTCTTTAATGTGATGGGACTTGCGTTTGTATTACATTTTTTTTGTTTTATTTAACGTTTTGTATTTTAAAACTTGCATTTGTTTTGTAAACAATATACTTAATAATTTAATATGAAAGCTATGTATAGCTTTTTATCAGCTGTTGTTCTTTCATATTTCATTTTTTAAGTAAACTATGAAAAACTATAGACTAAATTTGAAGAAAAAATCAAACTTCGTGATTATTATCATTATTTGTTTGCTTACCAATGTTTGAAATTGCTTTACATTTTTAATCTTCGTATATATAATAGCCTATGAGCGAGTAAAGATCCTGACGTCATCAACAGTGATACTTGTGCCACGGAATTATAATTTGATAATTTGTTTGGTATTGTTTTGCGAGCAGGGAAAGGATTTATTGTGACAAGGCTGAATTGGATCCGATAACTTAACTGTTGTACTCGTAAGACTGTGTTATTTCAGGAGAATGAAGATACGAAAAAGTGGTCGACAATCAATGCTATCTACAGGAGTTTAGGGTTAATCCGGCCTCGTCGAACTAGGGTTAAAACGTCAACAGTCATACTGTCACCAAACAGGCAATTGCTTCGTTCATGTGTTGAAGCAATTTTTACTCGTCATATCTTGACGAACGATTTTCTAGTTTCTCCAATAAGCATCTATACAATGCATTAAAAAAAAAAAAAAAAAAAAAAAAAAAAAACATCTTACCCAAAAACAAAAAAATTAAAATACTTGAAAATGTTGGGGACATATATATTGAGCCTTCCACAGTAAAGCTTATAAATATGTTTAAAAAAAAAACTGTGAAATTTTCAGCTTATTCTTATTCTTCTAATCATCAAGAATTTCAAGGGATTATTTTTTCCTCATTTTTTTTCACCAACGATACGCATCTGATTGCGTGCAGAAACTTATCGTTGGAATTTGAATTTGCTTTGATCTTTCATTATAAAATTTCTTTAATTCCGTGCTACAAACTCTATTTTAACACTAAAAATATGTGTTCCAAGCCCGTATGTTTTGGTCCGTTGTAAGATAAAACCAATGTACTTGAGTACACAAACTGATTCACACTGTAAAAAAAGTTCAGAAACGTTACTGATTATTTCTGTAGAATGTTTTGGGATTTCACAGGTTTGAATCTTCTTATCAGTAAACTGCTACAAGTTAAATGCACGCAGACTTTTCACTGCTGTAAACCATATTTAAGAATACCAGCTTAAAAATTGACTGGGCATGTTTATTTAGTGCATCGAATTTATTTCAATTTGGATCCGCCCAAACTAACTAACCTCTTAGTGAGAGCGAATTATCACTGGATAGCTGCAGCTTTCGGAGGTGAGAATTGTAGGCAAGGAATATGCATGGTTCTCATTTGCAAGTTTGCCTTTGCTTTGGCCATGGCTGCCTTAATGCTTCTGGAGCTTTCTTGGTAAATTAGGAAGTTTCTAATCACATTGCACCTACCTAATTTTTTTTTTTGAAGGTTCTAAAGACATGATTGGCTTTAACCGGGAAGATGTCCAAATTTTTCAGAAAGTTTCAAGGATATTTTCAGAAAGGTTATTGACATTTAGCAGAAAAGATTCCTAGTTTTTGCAAGATATATTACTGGCAGAAATTATGCACATGAGCTGCCCATTATTTTCCATCAACGTTTTTGAATTGTTTGTACAGTGCAAATCTGAGGATACAAAGAAAAATAATACGTTTATTTTTTTCTAATTCAGTCAAATCTGATAAACAAACTAGTACGTCTGGTCAAAAACATGTGTTGTACAATGTCAGCACACATTCAGTATTTGATTGCTGTTAGTTGTTATACGTTAATCTTAATTCAAATTCATTGACTTCAACCGCAGTTAGAAAATTGTAAACAACAGCATGAATTTAGGAAGTGTAGATTTTAACACCTGTAAATAAAGGAATGAATTTTTTTTCTTTTGAGTACATTTTACTGCTTCTTAGAGAGTTTTATCACCACTAATAACACTTTTGCAGATGATATTGTCTTATTTTTAATTTACCATTCTACTACTTTTAAACACTTATTGGGTAATATTAAATGCATATCTGTAAGAAAAATGCTTGCAAAGGTTTATAATACTATGCATTAAAAATACATATTTATTGCAACACATATTTTACTCCATTTCTTTTCAATTTGAATGTAAATATAAAACAGCGATTTTGAAATCGTTCATAAGCAAGGTTTTTATCGTACACTGTAAAAACAATTCAGAAACGTTCCTGGAAAATAATAGGCAGCTAATGTGCCCAATTTCTTCCAGTAACATATCTTGGAAAAACCAGGAACGTTTTCCCCTGGAAGTCAGTAACCTTTCTGAAATTAACCTTGAAACTTTCTGCAGAAGTGCGAAATCTCCCCTGCTAACGCTATTCATGACTCTAGAACCTTCTAGAAAAATTAAATAGATTTAATGTTATTGATTAGAACTTTCCTGATTTACTAAGAAGACTCCATAAAAATCAGAGCGATCACGGCCAAAGCTATGCAAGAAAAACCAAGCATATCTCTTGCATGCAATTCCAGCCTTACAAAGCTGTAGCTATCCATTGACTTTTTTGCTCTCATTGAGAACTCAGTCAATCTGGACAACCCGTACCCAATCTTAGGCCGATACACTTAATAAACACGTTCATTCAATCTTTAAACTGGTTGCTAAAAATATTTTCCACGACAGTGAAAAGTCTGCACGCGTGCAACTTGTAACGATTCAGGAAACTTTTTTTTGAAGATACTTGTTTTTACGGGGAAATAGGTGAAAACGTGTGAAATCCCGTGAGGTTCCACGGAAATAACCAGTAAGGTCTCGGAATTTGTTTACAGTGTATGCCATAAACCATTAAGTTTAGCTAGGATTTGGATTCATCTTTCATTTTCCGCTTAGGTGTAAACGCACCAATTTTTAAATACTCTTTAAGTTAATATTGACGATATCCTGATTCTTTGTAGATATTATTACAAAACCTTTAATTTCTCAAAACAGGTATACGGTCAAATTGCCGCGGCTAAAATTTCACCGGCAAGAAATACCGACAGTTCAAAATGTCGCCAGCCCAAAATGGCACTGGTACAAAATATTGACAGTCCAAAATTTGCTCAATAACTGGTGCCAAAAACTTTAACGATTGGGAGTGCTTTGGCACTACACATTTGCAAAAAAATGTTAATTACATTTAATGAATATTTCCTTTAAAAATGTGACCGGCACCAATGAAGTTCTTAAAAGAATTATATTTTTTTTTCGTCATGACACGTGACTCTCTGCCGTTTTCGAGGAAATAAATACAAACAAACGTGAGCTTCATTATTTACGTTAGCTCATTTCACGCGACTCGCTGTCTATCAATTATGCAATGAATAGATTTGCATCCCGAGTCACGGCTTTTTGAAATCGATGGAAATTTAGACTTAAAACATGATAATTAAATAGGTGTATTGCTTCTTCTTCTTCTTTTTTTTTCACAAATTTTGAAATTTACTTGGCGACATTTTTTCCGTGACATCTCAACCCTGAGAAAAAAAAAAACCCATCAGAACATCATTAATAAAGAAAAGAAAAAAAATGCAAATGTTTTTGAAGCAGTAGATACCTATTAAAATTTTGGCTGGCAAAAAAAAAAAAAAAAAAATCCAATCCTATTAAAAATTTATAATGCATCAAACTGATTCTCTTTGATGTACTTATTTAAGACTTTATTTTTCGTCGCTTTCTTCTTGAAATGAAACTAAAAGCTTTCAAGCTAAGCCTTGAAATGGGATTAATGAGATATTGATTTAGAAAATTTTAGAAACGCTTCAACGAAGAAGCTATTTTATGAGATTTATATGTCTTCTTTTCTTTAATAAGTAAGACAACTTCTTTTGTGAATTTATTACGTTTCATGGCATTTGCGAAGAACTTTATTCAGATTTTAAGAGAAAGGAATTAATGCATGTTTAAATTGAAAATTTAAATGCAGCACTAAAATGCATTATATTTTTAGTTATGTGTATTTGTTTTGATTAAAATTGAAAATGCGATTTATGACTGTCTAAAATATTTACATTTTGAAGCATGAAAAGTTAAAAGAAAAGAAATAAAATCATGGAAGAAGCACAGAGTACTCCTTTTTAAAGAAAACTGAAATTTTAGAATAAAAAATAATGGCCCTTTTGATCTATTTATCATTACGTGGATCATGCCAAATTAATGAAAAATATTCATTGGCGGTGTTTTTTTTAGTGAAAAGTACTACTTTTAGTCACTAAAATTGATAGAAAAAAAAAAAAAACAAGGAGCGAGGGGAAAAAAAAACTTTTATTCTCCCAACAGTTATATTTTATTTACTTATTTTTTAATGTCCGATTTTGAAAGTCAGGTGTGGTCTTTATGAAATCACTAGTGATCTGCTTTGGCGTGCTATTCCATTGGTGCCCTAAATGTTTACGCATTGTTGAGAGAAAAAAAAAAAGAACGTTGCCATTAAACTAATTTTCATAGCAGCCATAATTGGTTGTTAAACAAAACTCTGTCATTATACGGGAAGCTTTGTCATAGGCTAAAACTTGCTGTATTTTTATTTCCCAAATTTGTTGCTCATTACAGATAAAAATTATGGTTATTAAATAAAAGTACTGTAATATTCTAGCTCTTGTTTCAGAAACCTGTAGATTTGTCAAAATATGCATACTTTATGAAGAATATGCCCCAAAAATTAAAACAATAGAATTAGGACAGAAATAATGTAAAACATCTCACGAAAACAAGTAAACATTCCAGTTTTTTTTTTTTTTTCAGTAGGCTGCGGTCCCAGCCTACTACGTTTTGGTGTAGTGTAAGAATAGTGTTAGAGCCATTTTTTTTTTTTTTTGAAGAGATTCTAATGGGGAGTGTTTTGAGACATCCAAGATCAAAAGTCACCATGAAACTTAAACCTGTTGTAAGACAGTTATGTTTTAAATCACAAGAAAGCCCTGTTTTTCAGTTTTAAAATGTTTTTTGAATTTTTAATCGACTATAATTAGATAAGTTATATTCATTTATGTGTCACAACTTTTCGTTTTTTTTTTTTCGTACTTGTTCCGTCTTTTTACATCGCTGTAAAAATTTTAAAGTAGAATTCTAACAATTGGCAGGTTTACTTATCTTGTCATACGTGTCCCTCACACTAAATGTCGTTAAAATCGGAAAAGGTGAGATAAAAAACTTATTATTATTTTTTTGTTTTGATTGATTTGACGTAGAATTGCCCCATTGCTAAAATTTAAAATTTATTCTTTTATTTTGAAATAAAGCAATTTATTAACCGGTACTAACCGCTACATTAAAATGAAAACAAAATCCACAAAAAAAAAAAAAAATCAACTGAACCGTTAGTTACATACACTTTGAAAGTATTAGAAGGTCAATGTAGATTATGCTTTCGTATTGATGTATTTCCGATTCATTGACAGCTTTTGAACAACTGTTAGAATTGATTTAGCTTTGCAATTTCAAGGTTACATTCACAGGCTCCACGATCTGTGAGTAACTGCATAAAACAACGTAAGGGAAAACCAGAAACTATCCTAGAAAAAAAAAATAGGCAGCTAATGCGCTTAAGTTCTGACAGTAACATATCCCTTCAAAAATAATTAAATTTAGCTCTGAAAATTAGTAAGCATCCTGAAATTAACCTGATATGTTCAGAAACCTACCCAATAAAAGCCAGTCACGTTTTAAGAATGCAGTAGAACCGTTAAAGCAAAACTAAGATATGTTTTTAGTAACATTTTGGCACCTCCCTCATTTACCAGGAAAACTCTTGAACCACAATGCTCATCAAGCAAATATAGCCAAAGCTAAGGCAGAGTTACAGGCATGTCCAGAACCGCTTATTTACTTTAAGAGACTGGTGTCTTCTTAGTTTCGGTCTCAGTCCACCTGGAGGGTGTAAGCAAAGTTAACTGTGGCACACCTCATAAAAAATATGAGTATATCTTTACAATTTAAGTTAAAAATATTTACACACCCAGTGAGAATTTTATATTCAGGCAAATTACAGCAAGTCATTTTTTTCTACAAAGATACTGATTTTTACTGGAAAGTGGTAGATACATAAAATCCCGTTATGTTTCTGTAAATAAGTATTTGAGGGGCATTCTACGGTATTTTTGACATTTATGTAGAGTCCGCAACGTGACCTTTTTTGCCATAACTTTTTAATTTACTGTTTGATTAGCATATTATTTTATTTTGATCTTTTCCTACCAACACACCAGCTCAAATTAAAATAATTTGCAAATCAAACGGTAAATTAAAAAGTTATGGCAAAAAAAGATCACGTTACAGACTCTACATAATGTCCAAAATACCGTGGAATGCCCCTTGAGCTTTGAGAATTTTCTCATAGTGCATCAATTAATAAACAAAATATTTGACAGATTTTAAAAAAATTAAAAATTTGAATTATATGTTAAATATTGTCTGATCCAGAAAGATTTTGTGAGTAAACTAAATCACGAATTAAGAAGGCAAATAGGAATTTCTTGCAAGTCGATTAATATAATACACATAACTACTATAATAAAAGAAGTAGAAAAACAATAATATCAAAGAAGATAATAATGAGGCACTAAAAACTAGTAAGTTAACTAAGAGTCTAAAAAACAAACGCATCTAAAGACATGTTAAACCTTCTGTTGATAGAGCTGAACAAATTAAAAGAAAAGTAAAACCAATTGAACCTGGTACAAAAAAAATACCAAAACGAAAGAACTTACTAAAAAGGGGGGGGGGGGACTTCAATATGAGTGTAATGACAAATATGCTCTAGGCATATGATTTTAGAAGTATCATCAAGCAAAGTAAACAAATGAAAAATAAGTAATACTATGAATATTTATGTCTTCGAATATTCTTTGTTATCGGAGCGCATTTTCAGTGTTTAAAATACTATGTGTTAAACTAAACTACACGTAAATGTGACCCTTTTTTTTTTCAGAGACCCTTTTCATCTCTTTTTCGAGAAAAAAGTCTTAGAACGCAACCATTGATATTACAGTATCACTTGATAATATCAACGGCAAAAAGTTATTTAATCAAATTAGAGGAAATTAAAAACAAACACGACACTGATAATGACTTTTTTCTTTGACAATCCCTCGGTAATTCCCCAATTATCTCCAGCATTCATAATTAAATCGTGTGGTAATTTACATCAGTTTAATGACGAAATTTAATTAAACTGTGATATTTAAGGAGTAAAAGATAAAAGTGTTTCCTATGGGGACAAAAAAACCTTTCATGATACGGTTATTTTTTAAATGAAAAAGTGTTTGCTCGTATTTTTCAGAAATGATAAGCATTGTGATAGTCTTTCCGTTTTTCTTCTGAACGCTTTTTTCTTTGATTCGAAAAAAAAGCATCAAAAAGTATAAGAAAAAACGCCAAAAGAACAAACAGAAAAATCCATGGTTTATGTAAAATTTGGGTACACTGGAGAATTATTTTAACTCACTTTTGAATATTCTTCTTTTTAATGCTGTCAAATATGTTCATTGTCTATATGTCTTAAATCAAAGTAGTTTCGTCGATGTTTTAATGAACAAAATACTTAGAATCATAATTAACTGCTACCCAAAACAATGTTCCAAATTCAATGTTGGTTTGCATTGAATTAGATTTTAACTGTACAATGGGAAAAACATTTTCATTCTTAAATAAAACTATTTAGTGTCGTAGAAATTCTTGTACCGGAAACGCTTTCTACTTTGGCCCACATTTCGTAATTTTTTACATCTTTTTTCAATAATTCTAGAACCATTTACATTTCTAAGCTGTGGAAACCTTTTTTAAACAATCAGAGAATTCTCTTTTAATTTAATTTTTTAATAATGATCAATTTGTTAAGAGTTGAAATACTGTTTTCGCCGCCTTTATCAGAAATAATTCTATACTAATTTGTCCCACATGACGCATATTGGATGCTTGAAATGTTATAAATTAACTATTAAATGCGCATACATTTTTAAAATTTCAAATGCTTTTTTAGAAGACAATTTGCATCTATGTTTGTTTTGCGTTCAAAACCATCAGGAACAACCCAGAACTCATTCCTATAATTACGGGTGTGTCTTTTAAAATAAGAACAAAGTTACTACTTATCAACTAATAGCATTCGAGGGAAACCGTCAAAGACCAAAGAGGGGGGTGGGGGGGGCAACGGTGTCATTCCGGTGTTGAAAAATAATAAAAAAAAACTGCAACATTTGTTGAGCATTTTTCATACGACCGAGCTACCAATCTGACACCTGATAAATTAGTTAGAGAAACTACTAAGCCGGAGGACTTTTTGAAGCTGATGAGATGCGAAAATCTACTTTTGCTACCTAGAGGGTGTCCTGAAAAAGACTGACTGTTTTTCAAATGTCATAACAGGAAAATGGTAAATGATAAAAAAAAATTCCTGCAGAAAATTCATGTGGTGGGTCATAAATTTTCTTCCCCGGAGTTCCAAATTTTAGTTGAAAATTTTTCAATAGATAGCGCTGCAGATAGTAAGCCCTTGAATAAAAAAAGGGATAGGAAATTACATCCTAATTTTCAGAAAAAAAGTAAACAAAAGAACAAAACAATATTTTCAAACAATCGTCGGCTGTAATCAAATGTCACAATCGGAGGAAAAATCGGTAAATTCCAATTCTTCTTGTTTACCTTACAGGTTTACTATGTGCAGCGCCATCTATTGAAACAGTTTCGAACTAAAATTTGGAACTTTAAGGGGAAAAAAAAGCGTCCACTACATGAGTTTTCTGCAAGAATTTGTTTTTTATCATTAACCATTCTCCTGTTACAAATTTTTGAAAACAGTCAGTCTGTTTCTACACACTGTATCTAGGCTACTTATGCCACGTTAAATGCACAAAAGAAAGGGAAAATACTAATTCTCAGCATACATTAAGAATACATCTATCAAGTATACTCTAAAGTTGTGCAACTGTTTCAACTGACTGTGCCATCCATAGTTTAAGGACAGAAACCAGAGCCTATTACATAGTCAGTCTAGCTGGTTTACAGCTGCCTCTCGAACTTTTTAATTGCACTTTGAAATTTCGGAAACAACCTCATTAGAAGTGAATATTTTTACGGGTTAAACAATTCCCCTGACATCTTTTATGAGGAAAGTTCATTTTAAAAAAAAAAAAACGAAAAAAAAAAACCGTTATTGCTAAAAGTATAAATACTGTTTAAATGCATGTAAATCATTTTTAGCAATTTGAATAAGCATGATATTATTTATTACAGCCGTAAAATAATAATTGAAATATTTTTATTCTATTTGAAAGAAAAAAAAGTGATGTTACTCGGTATAATTTTTGACCTAAATTTTAATTAACCTGAATAAAAGTAACGATAATTCTGAAACTTTAATAAATTCCTCTTATCGAAGTAAAAAACTACTTAACTGAAAAAAAAAATATTTATATGCAAGAGAGGGTTCTTTATCACACTTCGTGTTTCATTAATTGCGGGTATTGGGAAACGTGCATGTTTTTTGAAGAAAAAGAATCCATTTTACTTTAAAAAATAGAAAGAAAATCTCTTTTTTCCCTATTTTTTTTTCTCATTCCTCTTTCTTGCTCTGCTTGAAAATTAATTGAAATCATTTGTTTAACGTGAATAAATTACAGCGCAGATTCGATAAGGAATAAAGAATGTAATTTAGTACGCATGGGATTTGGAGTATAAAAAATCTTATCAGATTCGTGTTTGCTTTTAATTTCCTATGAGTCATTACGTTAGCGTTGCTTATCAAAATCTCGTTTGTCTTCTATTGTTCTGTACAATGGTTTTTATTCGAGATATAAGTTTATTATTGCAATATTATTTAATTCCTTACATTTTCTTTACACTTGTTCTTGAATATAAGCTTTAAGACTAATAAATTGTTTTTACAAGTAAGATGTTTTAAATTTAACAATCAATTTACTACATGCATATCCCTTTGTAATAATCCTAAAATATGGATGGGATCATTTGACTTTTATTTTAACAATTTTAAGCAGCTTTTCTTAACAATATAGGGCTTACTTTAAGGTAAAACTTTATTTCTATCATTCGTTGTTCCTCTTTTTAAATACATTTTAATTAAATTTCATCCTAATCACTTAAAACTTGGGAGCATTGATGGATTTTTATTATGTCTTGTTTTTGCAAACATAAATACAAAAATAAATATAAATAAGGAGCAAAACCCCTCGAAAAACAAAGGTTTCATGACTCTCATATCGGCACATTAATGGAAGCACATGAAAATAATGAACGTCATTCCAGGTATCTTATTGGTTCAGAAAATGTCCAGGCACCATACGCAGTCACATTGGAAGAAAAAAAAATGGATCAGACAGTAAATATCAACATCTAAAATAAACATAATTTTAGAAGTAAAAATACAAGTTTTTTAAATGCTTTTCGTTTTTTCCAAAAATGTACGACAATCTAAAGATGTACGCTGAGTGAGCTAATGTTTCGGTTTTATTTACATTCAAAATGTTTAATGTTTACGTAGCTCCGTAATGTATTTGCACATGTTGCATTCGTTTTTTAAAAGCATCGTAACTTCTATATTTCATGCTGTTTTTTTAATTATGTGCCTTTTCATAAAGTTCTTCACTATGTACTTTCTTAATATGTATAATTTTACTTTTTCAATATACACTTTATGTAATTATGATGCTAATATTTATTACTGCTTTTGTCTTTTTCAAACAACGGTAGTGAAAGCGCTACCTTTCTTCCTGGGTGAACAGTCCCTAAAACAAAAAGATTGTTTGGAGAGAAGTTTCTTTCCGAAAGGGATAACTGAGGCTCTCATCAAAAGCAAATTTTGTGAGCCCAGGTTACCATCAATCACGGTTACGATTTCTAACGTTCATTTTTCTTTATGTATTTTAAACTTTTTCCAAGCTCAGAGCGTCCTTCTCTTTCAACAAAGAATTTAGAATTCTTTGAGACTGAGTTGATGAAACCCACGTATCTTTAGGCCAGTATGTAATCACCAACGATTGAAATCCTTAAAGTTTTCATTTGATTGTCTTTCTTCGCAGCATTAAAAAGGAGAAAAGAAAAAAAAAAGAAACCTTCATTTTGGTTTTCACAAAAACGCATTTAAAAAACTACAAACATTATTTAAAACTGTCGAGTTTTGCCTAAACGTTTATCCAATCAATTTTCTAACATTTACCAAAGAAAGACAAATCTAAATTAGACTTTTTACTTTATTTCTTCCTGACTAATGTATAATGTTTATCTTTAAATATTCAAAGGTTCTTGAAGATTTTTGTCTGATGACAAAATATAAAATAATATTATTTACTAAATGGTGATCAACACGTTTTACGCATACACGTGTTTCGAGGTTTTAGGGAACCTCTTTTGCAATGCAAATAGTGAGCTTTGGATGAAAAGACATCCAGTAAAAGTACTTTTATTGGATGGAAACCTTGAAACAGGTGTGTGCAGCAATCTGCTAATTTTGTGAGTCAAAACGTTGTTGATCAACATTTACTTTCCACACAAAGATATTTTTTTTTCTTTATATTATTTAGTGTTCATTTTTTATTTTTTTTTACTAACCCAAGACTAGTTAAAACGTAATTAAAGAAATTTTGATGCTAAGGGAGCAGTTGATAAAGATCGTGTTTTATACTAGTAAGTGCAACACTTTTGTATGAAAACATTGTATTTAGTTGTATTTAGTATTATATTTCCGCTAGTACTGAAAGTTCACATTTTGCAATATAGTCCTAGGTTGTAGTTGGCAAACGGATGGCGAGGTAGCAAGGACGGTATAGGTGAGGCAAGTTTTGCCTCAACCATAATCGTCATTTTGCAAAGATTGACAAAAAAAAAAAAAAAACAAAAAATCAGTCATAAAATAAGTACGCGAATTGGTACTTATAAAATAAGAATAAATGCTTTCAACTGTATAAGGAAATATTTTAAATAATTTTAATCTACTTAATTTCTTTAAATGTCGTTTAGTTTCAGTTCAAAGCTTAAAACTGCATTTTAGTACCTTTCCCCCCGAACATTCACCGTACGACATAAAAAAATAATTATAAATAAACTTATTTCAGCAGTTTGCAGTAACTTAAATACATACAACACAGAATTAGCTTAATTAATCTGATTTTAGAACTTTATTTTAAGAATAGCCCTTCCCGCCCCAAATTAGGTTCCAAAACTTCGAATTGAAGATCAAAGTAAAACTTTTATACTTAATTAAATCTTAAAATAATCCAGAGTTTCCGAAACCAGCAATTTCAAAATCTAGAAGTACTTAACACTACTTTTACGTTCTAATTAGTACTCCAATTAACTCCACATTTGAGTTAAGTTCTTTTTTCCCTCAGTTTTATTTCCTTAATACGGGAACGAAATCATGGAATAATCTGTTCCACTTGGCTTAGTTCTACGTTCATTTGCGGTCTTTCACATTTAAATCCAAGAATAAGTCGCATGTTGGAATGTTGCCATTTGTGTTTGTAAATTTTTATCAACCGTAAGATGTGGAATGGAAATGAAACTTCTGCGATTTCGTTTATTTTTAAAGTCGACATATAGGTCTACATTTCTAATAAAATCAATAGTAAAATCAAATCATTCCATAGTTTTTTTGAATATTTTCCTACTATTTTTACTTTCTTCTAAATGTAAGCTGTCGAATAAAGTATTGGATTCGTGAAATATTTAGAATCTCAAATTGAGTGGTTCTGAGGTTTTGTAAGTCATTTTGACCATTTTCGGAAGATGGTACGTCTGTTTGTTTGTTCTTTTTTATGTGTGTGACCAGCTTTTTGTGCCCATTGTAGCGCAAAATCTATTGCATGAAATCGAACGAAATTTGGTTAACATATATATATCTGCTTTTATATGAATTATTGTCCATTAGTTTTTGTTGCCAATTCTTTCTAGGAGTGAAACATTCAAACTTTATCTCTATTAAACGTGACTGCTGTATATTAGGAAATAACGGTTGGGTTTAAACAAACTTAATCCATACGTAGACCACAAATTACACGATGATTCAATTTTAGCGGCAATGCTGAGATGGGAGGAGAGCAATCAAGCATTTTTTTTTTCTTTTCGTTATTTGTGCCTGCTATATCTCAAGACTTACAGCAATGATTTAGACTAAAGTTGGTCCATGGGCAGACCTTAAATGTTACAATAAATTGCAGAAGCCGATTCTATTTTGGCACCAACTATCTTTTACATTGTTAAATAAAACTCAAACTTTAAGGTGAAAATTTTTTTTATGGTAAAATCCTATATTCCAGCAAAAATTTGTAGTAGAAAAACGAGGAGGCTGCGATTAGTTGCACTGCATAAAACGAGTTTCAAGAAATGGGGATCGAACACGCGATTTCTTTCTTCGCGTTACATTGCGCCACTACTGCACTGAATGGGCTCATAGAGTACATGGAAAGAGGAATTATATGATTCACACTAAAAGTTCATTTTTTTTTAAAGAATAAAAAATTAAATGTCCAGTGCTCTTTTTACTGTAGATGTAAAAAAAAGCTAGTTCAAATGTAGTGATCAATAATAATATTTTGAGCCTATTTAGCAATTATAACCTGCCAATTGAAGGTTTTACTATTTATGGCTGTAGTGCATGTTTTATCAACAGAACTCAATTTTCAGCGATGCATTAAGTGATTGCAAATAAATTATAACAGAGTAGAAATACTTGGCGTTGGAGAAAAGATGATAGAAATATTTTGCCATATTTTTGCGCTGTATGGACATAATCAAGTCAGTGATTGGACAACAGCATCTGACATAGTTGAGTTGTTTCATTTCTGCGCTTCAGGAAATGTGATTTTTTCCTGACAAACTGGTAGAGCATTTTACGATTTTGATTCAATTTTCGGGAATGGAATTGAAAATTCTGTTACATTCAAAAGTGGAAAATGGATTTCTTTCTGCGTTGCATTTAGGAAAAAAAGAGAAAGGGAGAAAAATAAAATGAAATTATATGGAAAAAGTCAAATCTAACAAAAAAAGTAATATTTTATTGAACTCTTATTTTTTGTTTTTAATCTTGTGGTGTGATGAAAGTAAAATATTATCGAAAAAGTAATAAAAAGAAAATGAAGAATTCGCATAAAATAGAAGTAATTTTATACATTGCTGAACATGTGTTAGTAACTACTTGGGAACATAACTAACACACAAATACGATACCAAATCTAGGGTCGGTTTGACAATAGTGATAATTCTTGGCGTAGTTCCTATATAACCTTGTGCTCAACCAGTTTTCTAGTTCTATCGACAATCTTTATTCACTTCTGAATACAATTGAACTGGTGTTTTGCATAATTAACGAACGATTTATATCATTTACCATAATTCACAGCAATAGTGTGCAGTTTTGCGATTATTACATCAATGCCTTTGAATTAGTTCGTTTAAAGTTAGTTAACCCCCTGCTGGTAGCACATACGTACTGCTGTGTGTGTGTGTTTTTCCATGTTTTTGCGATACCAAGTCGATTGCCCTTGACATGTAACATATTGAATCTATCAAACTGAATTTCTTTTATTTCTTCCCCAAACATATTTTGAATAATAATAAACTGGAAATGACATATCCTTTTTAGAAAAAAAAATTCCAAGCACGTTAAATATATGAATCAAATCTAAAGAAATAACTGGAGTTGAAGGAAGAAACATATGTTGTAATATGTGGTTGGCAAATGTTTACTTGCGAATTAAATATAATTTTTGAGAGAACTAACTTTTCAGGTGACTTACTTCTGAAGATCACTGAAAAAAAGTTAAGCTCTTTTTTGAATGAAATTACTTTTTGTTGAGTTTTAGGAGCAATTTAAATCTTCTTATTTTTATTTGTAATAGTTCTATATTTTCTATTCAACATGTAGTAAATATTTCTGGCAACACTAAAAACGATTCAGAAACGTTCCTGGAAAATAATAGGCAGCTAATGTGCCCAATTTCAGCCAGTAACATATCTCACAAAAAACCAGGAATTTTTTCCGCTAAAACTCAGTTACCTTCTTAAAATTATCCTGAGAAATCCAGAAATATTCCCGTTTATAGGCCAGGCGTGTCTCTAGAACTTTAAAGTAATCTTCGGTAGGGCTAATACAACAGCTCTATAAGCAGTATTACAATCTCGGCCAAAGCTAAACCAGAATTGCAAGTAATGATTGCAATTCTCGCAAAGCTCAGTAGTCCGAAGACTTTTTTGCTCCCTTTGGGAGCTTAAACAGTCCGGACAATCCGTGACAGAAAAATTGTTGATATACCTTATAAATACTCTCAGTTAATCTTTAAACTGGGAGCTAGAAATATTTTTTACAACAGAGAGAAGTCTACATTCCTCCAACTTGTCCCCATTCAGGAAACTTTTTGACAATGATACTTGATTTTTCCAAGAAGTGGATAAAAACCGTTGAGATCCCGAAACGTTCCACGTAAATACTCAGTAAAGTTTCTGAAATTTTGCACAGTGAAACAAGATTTGAAAAAAAATATATATATATATTGACGTACATCTTACGGTGGAACTTAAAACAATGTAGAAAAAAGGATCACTGCAACTGAAAAATATTGCAATATTAAAAATGTACCTCAACAACTATTTTTCTTACGATGAGTCACAGTTAATTTTCAACTGGGAAAGAGCAATCATATTTAAATCTTATTTTTGAGCTTATTTTTATAGCTAAATTTAAGCAAGAAAAAAAGCACAAGTGTTCTATTATCTTAAAAATAACAAACTTAGCTAAATGAAAAAGTTTTGAAAATCGCTGTAAACTTGGAAATATTAAAGATAGTTATTAGGTTTTTCAATAATATTTTAGAAAAACAATATTTGTAAGTCGGATGAATATATTAGTCATTTTTTTGGACATTAAATAGTCAATGTAATAGTTAAACTTGCATGCGACTGAAATTTACTTTATATCGTTTTTTTGAATAGTTAGGATTCGTTCAAAGAATAAAGAATCAGAGGACTATAAAAATGAGCTTTACTGCATTTTATAAAATATTTTTTGTGAAGTTATAAAATACTAAGAAGGCGATAAGGGTAAAATACTTCTTTGCGTTTTAAAAAGGGAAATACGTTCCATGCATAACCTCATGCTCTGAAATAGAAGTTGCATTATTCATGAAAACACTCAGCTAAAATAATCGATTTGAAGAAAAGCTTTTCAATACTAGTTAAAAAATAACATCAGATTTCCATTTGTAGTTTTTTTCTTTTTTTAAGTACTACACATGGGACATCGATTTTTAAATTCTATACAGACATTACATGTAGTCTGCATCGTTTGCGTGAAAGGTACAATGCACAATTGTCTTAGGATGAATTATTTTTCTTATCTTGTGTTTAACCTTGTGATCAAAATACTTAAAATTTTAAACTGTTCCTACCTATATTTTTGTAGTTATTAGCAGAAAAAAGAAAACTTAAACTCAATAAACATAAATTAAACTCTTATAATTTTCAAGAAACTTTTTTCATTGTGAGTTTCGTATTTTTCTTAATAGTTTAATCGAGAATTCTTAAAATAAGTCGAATAAGTACAAAAGCTTCAGAGAAAGTATACAAATTATAAAAGTGTAAGAGCAGATTTAAATTAAAATTCAAATTTACGAGAGGCAGGTCCCATGGTCCAGACCACGTTTTTTCGTCTTGAAGTTCGTTTTTAAGCTCATGATTTATTTTTGATTTTAGTTTCCTGGTAGACACTGCTGTTACGTTTTTTTTGAATTGTTCGATATTGAACGATAAACAGTTTAAATCAAAAAGGTATTTTCTATAGACGTTTTTTTAAGAGCTTTTTTCAATATTGTTTGTTTGAAGCCAAATTTCAAACAAGTTTAATTTTTATATTTGCCTTAAATTTCCCCAGTAAACGTTGGTGTTAAGTTATTTATTTTTTTGAAATGTTTAAAGTTAGACGAAATTTTATTCAAATCATGAACACTAAAAAAATCCGAAACGTTGCTGAGATTTTCCATGTAACGTTACGGGATGTCAACGGTTTTTATCCACTTCTTGGAAACATCAAGTATCATTGTCAAAAAGTTTCCTGAATTGCTACAAGTTGCACAAATGCAGACTTCTCGCTAATGTGAAAAAAATTGGCTCCTAGTTTAAAGATTAACTGAACGTATTTATAATGTGTTTCGGCTTCAGTTCTGATTAAGCTCCCAAATGAAGCGAATAAGTTTGGACAACCTTGCGTTGCAAGAATTGCAGGCGAATAAAACTCTTGTTACTTGTAATTCTATCACAACTTCGGCCATGCTTGCGATACTGCTTATTTAAAATTTTAAATCAATCAAGATGGTTCCAAGATATTAAATTTTTCCCAGCTAAGTTTCAGAGACACGACTGGCTTCTAACGGGAAGATTTCTGATTTTTTCAGGAAGCATCCAGTATAATTTCAGGAAGGCTACTGAGTTTTAGCAGAAAACGTTCCTGGTTTTTGCAAGGTATGTCACTGGCAGAAATTGGGCACATCAGCTGCCCATTATCTTCCAGGAACGTTTCTGAATCCTTTTATTTACAGTGAAGTGAAACATGGGAATGAGGGGTACTCGTTGAGATCTTTTGCACAAAAAAAAAAAAAAAACGTTTTTTTTTTTAATTCAAACTAGTCACTCAAAAGTTATATGGGGGGGTGGCGGGCAGACAGACAGACTGACATCTCTACACAATTTCCCTATCTTAAAGCCCAAATTTCCTATTTCTAATTTTTCAATATTAATTTGAATATATTATTTATTTTTGACTTTTATTTGGTTTTGAGCAATATTTTTGGGGAGCATTAAGCATTTTCTCGTGCTTTTTTTTTTTTTTTTTTTTGACTTTCACAGGAAAATAGGCTGTAAAACGTTCAATTCTAAATACACATCACTATTTTTTTTCAAACTCTAGGACTGTCAAACCTTTCAGATCTTCTTTCCGGCTAAAAAGCAAAATGTTGTGATACATTTTATAATAATCAAAAAACTACACCAAACATATACACTGTAAACAAATTCCAAGACCTTACTGGTTATTTCCGTGGAACATCACGGGATTTCACACGTTTTCACCTATTTCCCCGTAAAAACAAGTATCTTCAAAAAAAAGTTTCCTGAATCGTTACAAGTTGCACGCGTGCAGACTTTTCACTGTCGTGGAAAATATTTTTAGCAACCAGTTTAAAGATTGAATGAACGTGTTTATTAAGTGTATCGGCCTAAGATTGGGTACGGGTTGTCCAGATTGACTGAGTTCTCAATGAGAGCAAAAAAGTCAATGGATAGCTACAGCTTTGTAAGGCTGGAATTGCATGCAAGAGATATGCTTGTTTTTTCTTGCATAGTTTTGGCCGTGATCGCTCTGATTTTTATGGAGTCTTCTTAGTAAATCAGGAAAGTTCTAATCAATAACATTAAATCTATTTAATTTTTCTAGAAGGTTCTAGAGTCATGAATAGCGTTAGCAGGGGAGATTTCGCACTTCTGCAGAAAGTTTCAAGGTTAATTTCAGAAAGGTTACTGACTTCCAGGGGAAAACGTTCCTGGTTTTTCCAAGATATGTTACTGGAAGAAATTGGGCACATTAGCTGCCTATTATTTTCCAGGAACGTTTCTGAATTGTTTTTACAGTGTAGTAACAGCACTTACAGACACCATTTTTCAACGGAAAACTTCTTCATTTTCAGAACATTAAATCTGTATTTAAATTTCTGCTGCTTCAAATAATTAAGAAAATATATTTACTGTCCGCATTTCCAACCCTTACGTGTGAGAAAAGAAATCTTTTACCAAAAACGTACTGGAAATCCTTTGAACAAAACCTTTATTGGATAATATTTAGCGGTATTGAAATTGATGTGAAGCATAGGTAAGAAATATAGCTAGTTATGTGTATTTAGAGTGCTAAACGTACTATGGCAATAGGTAGTTTATTACATAAGTGGGGGCATATCCCCAAATAGTAATTCTGAAATACAATCGGTCGAAGAATAAAGATGTTTTACGAAAATTTATCAAAATAAAAAAAAAGCCCACCGTGTATCATTCTGAAAACTTAGAACTTCAATCAGCAATGCATTTTTAAATATGACAGACTGATACATTTTTAAGTCTAACATTTTTAACTACCCCGAAAATGACGCATGTCAAAATATGAAATCTTATTTTATAGATAAATATGTACGATTACCTTGTGAAAAAACCAATTTCAAAGATAAACACAGACGCTAATCGGTTTAAAGAAAATATACTCACTTTCAAGAATATAAAGACTGCATTATGTAGGATAAATCCACAAGAGGTTAAAACATAATCGATCTCTCATAAAATATTCAACAAAAAATAACACGAAGGCAAGCTCTAAACCAAATAACTCCGAAAGAGGAACCTTAAAATTCCATTTGTTACCTTCAATAGCCTATAACAATAAAAATTTACTTCCACCAAATCCTCTCGGGTTAGGGAAAGTTTCTATCCGTTTAATATATTTACGAAAAGAAGACCCCAAAAATAAACATTATTTCTTCTATAAACAGATACATATCTATATGTTACCGCGGCTCGCTTTTCTTCTGGTAGCCTGGTGTATGACTGATGGATCAATCTATAAATAGCACCCCAGATCTCTGTGCTACTTATCATCATCAACCGGCGTTCTAGTTGGAAAACTGCCAACTACGTTTTCCCGCGTCTTCGAAATGTCGGCTTTAAGCCTCTGATCCAGCTCGCTCATAATGCTGAAGGATTTTGAGAAACATTTTTTACTTTAACTGTATCCATAGCCTTAACGTGGATTTTGAGCTTTTTCTCTTTTTTTTTTTTTTTTTTTTTGTTTCTGTTGTGTTTAAGATTTTTTAGCAATTTTTCATGACTCTTTTTTTTTTTTGACGCTAACGTTAGAGCAGTATTTATTTTAATGCACTTAAAATTTCTCTAAAGTGACTTTTGCTGTTTTATGCATTTTACATGTATATTTTTTAAACTTATGTTACTGTCATAAACTAGAAGCATGAGCTATTTCTATACTTATATTTAGGTTCGTATTAGGCACAGAAGTAGCTGTGACGCATCTCGGGCTGTAAAGCTGCATTTTGGGTGCACAGCCAAATGAATTTGCATGCCCAAAAAAAGTGTTTCTTCTTTTTAGAAATGGTAGATTTTCTGAGTTACAGAATATAAGGAAAAAAAAACTGTAGTATTATATTTCAATAGATCAAAGTTATGTGTTTATTTCTTAACCACAAAAAAAAAAAAAAAGAATTTATTCTTTCAGAATTTAAACAGTGTACTAAGAAGAAAAAAAAAAGATTTTTAAAAAAATTATAATTTTTAGTTCTTCCGGGAACACAACACATGCAAAAAAAAAAAAAAAAAAAAAAATCCTACAATACGCAATAAAGATGACTTTTCTACATAAATACCTAGATGATTGGGATATTAGTCCTATCAGTGAACAGTCTTTGAAATACCCTCTTGAAAAGTTGCTGCCGTCAAAGATTGAAGTGAGTTGTGACGCTTTCTTTGAACTCCTACTCATTTTAGAAGCGCTTTATCCACGTCACTTCATTTTTAGATAATTCAGTTCCGCTGAACCTTCGATTTTCCTTAACTACCTGGTCAACTTGCTAAAAAAAAGTCGTCTGCAAGGAGACACTTTGTGACTCGTCACTTTTTTGACTCTCTTCATCATGCACGTTAGTTTGGCCTTTAGAATCCTTTACACCAGTCAAGCACAACATTAATTTTGTTAAAACTGCCTAAACATACAATCGATGAATTTCCGCTCACTGGAGCCTTCTGCATGCAAGAAGCGTTGAAATATTTGCAATTCTTTCATATTCGGGTTATGTATGCATTTCTCTCCATAATATCCATTTTCAATATAAAATAAGTGGTTATATTAAACCATTGTTAATCCAGGGTATTTGATCTTGCGGGAAAACTGAACCTGAGTACAAAACCAATGAAATATTGACAAATATGATAATTGAAATATTTACGATTCTTTCATATTCGGGTTATGTATGCATTTCTCTCCATAATATCCATTTTCAATACAAAATAGGTGGTTATATTAAACCATTGTTAATTCAGGGTATTTGATCTTGCGGGAAAACTGAACATGAGTACAAAACCAATGTATGTAAAAGCCAAAAAAAAAAATTATTTTTTTTTCATTCACTCAAGACATATTGGTTCTTAGCTGGAGCCATTCCACGCATGATTTTAATTGGGACCATTACGTGATAAATGATCATTTTCTTCCCCGCAACTGACGCCTCATATATTTCATTAAAAATAATAATTTAAAAGGATAATAATTCGGACGATTTCTCAAGCAAAATATTTCTTCAATACATTTTAAAACTATTTCTTCTTAAGAAAAATTATGAACTGTAAAGTGCGGGACAAAATGGCTACTTCTTCGTTGAATGTGGCCGCATACATAATTTTTTCAACGGTTTATATTATTTTTTTTTCATCAACAATTGAGATATGTTCCGTAAAACCGTAGCTTTCAAAACACAGGAAATTACAAGGGGGTAGACTTTAGATGTCTCATGACGCATGCAAATAAACTAAATTTTAAATAACAAATTTGTTTAACAAAAACTATAAGTTTGTCAAATACATCTCTGCATTGAATGTGAACAACAAAAAATATGCTAACTTCTATTTAGTTAAAATATTAAAATCTATTACAATATTTTGGTCTCATTGTTCCGCACGTAACGATTGGATAGCTCAAAATCACTCTGAAATTTTAAAGAATTTTTTTACTGAAAGAACATGCTCATTATACAATACCATGCACGAGTGTGCGCACATGTAGGATTCTTTAAGAGGGCTTTAGTTCTTTAAAATATTTAATTAACATTTCTGTTCTAAATACCTTAAGAAATTCCCTGAACTCAACCAAAAACTAGCGTCTTACTTCACTCTCATTAGTGAAGTATTTCAAACTGCTCATTACACAAGTTATTTTCGTGGAAATGTTTCTAATGAGCATTTCCAGTTTCATCATTTCCAGTATACTTGTAACTTTCATAAGAGTTTTAGATTTCGGCCTGGATCTACTACCGTCGCGTTACACTTGTTTAAATAAAAGTGTAGTCATTTTTTTTCTTTAGTAAACAAATTGCTGATTACTAACATGAAGTGCACAAGCTACTACTTTTCATTTTTATTCACTTTTCAAGTTAAAGCTTTTTTCCCGCGTTTCGTTTCTAAAATTTTGCAAGAAAAATTTGAAATAAAAAATAACTTTTTTTAACTTTAAAGATTTCAAAGTGCATTAAAATTAAGATAACATAATAATTAAAACAATGATATTTCCAGCAGATTAAAATACATGCACTGCAAATCTTAATAAAAACTCAAAAACACTGTTTTGGATAGTTTTCAGAACAGATATTTGGTTCAGCACACTTTTTGAACACCATGGGAACGCATTTGAAAACAGTTTTGAACACACTCAGAATATTTTTAGCGCAGTTAAATGAACAACATTTTTATAGCACTCATATTTTTCCAAATATTGTTCAGTTTCACAGTAAAATTTGTTGTTGATGTTACGGCAATTTCACATTGCAACTGTCTGCTGTCGGGTAATGGATGATCTTCTAAATAGCAAAGCAAACATTTTTAAAGGGTGCAACGCAGACCCATGCAGAATTGATGCAACAAAATTTCTAGCAGTTTCATGTTGAGGGATTTTATCGTCTGGTATAGAGATTGGCGTTTCCAACCTGTCTTCAAATATGTCCTTAATCCTTTGTTAACTAAGCATCCAATAGGTTCTCTAATCTTCCCTCAATGTGCTCGCAAATGAGCGTGAAATTTATACTCAAATGTGCATACAATATATTCTTAAAGGTGTCCTCAATCTATTACCAAAGGATTTCCCAAGTTTAAATTTAACACATATCATAAGTGGAACGCATTTGCACTTTCATTTCAGCACTTTCCTTTGAACGGAGGACATCCGGAGTGTATTTTAGTGCACATAATGACAATTATACAAATACAAATACAAAAGTGACGACCAGTAACAGGCTGTGCGCCCAGCTAGACTGGTCCTAGTCAATTTACAATCCCCAGTGAAGATCAATGGCCCTCTTAACACTATCTACTCCTTTGCTCATTACCACCTCTTCCGGAAAGCTGTTCCAAGGTTCCACTACCCTGCTAAAATAATAATTTTTCCTACTATCAATGTTAGACTGAGATTTAAATAGCTTAAAACAATGACCCCTTGCCCTGTTTTCAGTGCTAAACTTCAGCCCCATAACATCTTTCATTTTAATGAATTTAAACAACTGAATCATGCTCCCTCGGTCTTTTCTTTGCTCAAGACTGTACATTTTTAGCCTTCTAAGCCTGAAATCATAATCTAAGTGGGAAAGTTCATTTATTGGCCTTGTAGCCCGCCTTTGAACCCTTTCCAATACATTAATGTCTTTCTTAAGATAAGGAGACCAAAACTGAACAGTATATTCCAAATGGGGTCTTACCAAACTTCTATATAAGGGCAGAAGAACTTCTTTAGATTTGTTTGAAATAGATCTATTGATAAACCCAAGCATCTTATTGGCTTTGTTACTAGCAATGCTGCACTGTTGGCTAAACTTTAAATCCTGACTTATTAAGACCACCAGATCAGTAACTTTGTCTGCCTGACTAATGACTGAACCTTGCAAATCATAACTTGTACACTTATTTCCATGCCCTAAATGTAGCACTTGACATTTCCCAACATTAACACCCATACCCCATTTTTCAGCCCACTCCGTAATATGATCTAGATCCTCTTGCAGCTGATTTGCTTGTTCTTCATTTTCCACAGTCTCCATATATTGGAGCACTTTTTCCTGAATTTTAATGTTACCAATTTGTTCCGTGAATTTACATTGCGTTCCTATAATAGAATTCGTAAGTTTTAAAACAAATGCCGATGAAAAGTGATAGTCGATTCTTCAAAATGTATTTTTTTTCATCTAGTATTAATATTTCATTTCATACATCTCTAGTATAATCTGTTTTCCATTAGAGCGCCCTTCATCACCAAAACTGTTTTTTTTTTTTTTTTTAAATCAAACTATATGCTATTACATGTTTGTTTTTCTGAATTACATTAGAAATCATGTGCGTTTTCCTTTCACGTTTTGTCTTGGGCTGTGTAACCAGCAACTGACAAGACAATATAGAATCAGTCGGAAATATATATATGTATTACTTAGGTGTTTATTTTACATTTAAAAATTGATCACACATGTTGCACAGTGATAAATTTAGTATATGGGTAATTTAAATGTTCAACTTGTTAATCATTGGAGGCTAGACACATAACGGATCGACGAGTTGTTGCTGAAACACTGTAAAAACGATTCAGAAACGTTCCTGGAAAATAATAGGCAGCTGATGTGCCCAATTTCAGGCAGTAACATGTCTTACAAAAACCAGGAACGTTTTCTAATAAAAGTCAGTAACCTTTCTGAAATATTAAGAAATTTCCCCTATTAAAACCAGTCGCGAACCATCTAGAAAAATTAAATAGGTTTAAAGAATTTGATTAGACCCTCCCTGATTTACCAAGAAGGCTCCAGAAGTATTCGAGCAACCCCGGCCAAGCTACGCGAAAGTTGCAAGCAAGAACAAAGCATATTCCTTGCTTGCAATTCCTGCCTCGCAAAGCTGTAGCTATCCAGTGACTTATTTGCTCCCATTGGAAGCTTAGTCAATCCGGAAGGGCCATATACAATTTAAAGCCGATACACTTAATAAACACTCTCCGTCAATATTTAAACTGGTAACAAAAAATATTTTTCACACCAGTGCAAGGTCTGCATTCGTGCATCTTTCAGGAATTCAGGAAACCTTTTTGCGAAGATACTTAATTTTGTGGGGAAATAGGTGAAAACCTCTGAAATCACGAAACGTTCCACGGAAATAACCAGTAACGTTTCGGAATTTTTTTACAGTGAACGGTGTAACATGCAACATTGACGTAGTTGCGGTGACCTCTCGTCATTCCTTTACGTGTCTAGTCGCCAATGTTCAATATTTTGAACATTTAATAAACGAGGAACTAAACTGAAGGTTGAACAATGTCTGTGATCCGCATTTAAATGTAAAAATATAATACACAAGTAATAATGTTAGTTCCTTAAAGTGAATACAATTTTATGACTGACTCTGTACGAATATTCGTTAGTACAAGGAAAGATCATTTAAATTCTTTCACCATTTGAAGTATTGCTTTTTTTCAGGAAAAAAGTTATTAGTGGCAAAGTTTATTTGGTAATTATAGCATGAATATTATGTAAGTCTAACAAAAATGTTTTCTAACGAAACGATAAGGGTTTAACGATTATTGGCTAAGTTCTTAATGGCCTGTGAAACGTAATATTCAAATGTTGTCAAATTACGTTTTTTCCTTCTACCAGTTTTCCTTCTTCTTTGACGATATTCTCTACTTAGGTTTGAAAAGATTTCACATTTATGTTTTAAGCCTTATACATCATATTGTCAAATTGATACTAAAAAATTTGATAAATACGTACTCGCTATTGATTTAAAATCTTAATTTAATGCTCTTTCTTGCCACAAAACTTGAACATAGCTAACAAACATAACTGGTGAATGATGGCGTAAAAACGAAACAATCAATAGTTACACATCATTAAAATTTCATTATTTTGAAAAAAAAAATGGGAATTTAAGTATACTACATTATTAATTTGGACAGCAAAACTAACTTGTAAATATCACATAAATTTGTTTTGCGCGTACTGTAATATTTAAGACAAAATCTCTTTACTGCGTAAAACCTTGATTTCCTCCAGTGCTGTTTTTTCTAGTTGCGTCACTTTCCTTGCAAGGGTGCAAATTATTATTTATGTATGTGAAGCAATTCATCTGGCCGTGATGACCTGATCGGTAAGGCATCGAACTTGTGACCGGAGGGTCTCGGGTTCGATCCTCGCTGGTCAAAGATCCACAATCGTCATTAATGGTGACTGGGCGGCCTTAAATATGCTCGTGGTCACAATGTCGTCCAAGTGAAGTAATACCTCTGGGGGTGCTCACTGTAAAAACGATTCAGAAACGTTCCTGGAAAATCATACGCAGCTGATGTGCCCAATTTCTTCCAGTAACATATCTTGGACAAATCAGGAACGTTTTCTGCTAAAAGAAAAATTTTCTGAACTTAACCTTGAAACTTCCTGAAGAAGTGCGAAATCTCCCCTGTTAAAGTCATTCATATCTCTAGAACCTTCTAGAAAAAAGTAAGTAGGTTTAGTGTTATTGATTAGAATCTTCCTGATATAACAAAATGAATCTATGCAAGAAGGAACCAAGCAAATCTCTTGCCTACAATTCCTGCCTTGCAAAGCTGTAGCTATCCATTGACTTTTTTGCGCTCTCATTGGGAGCTTAATCAATCTGGACAGGCCGTAAGCAACTTTGGGCCGATACGCTTACTAAACACGTTCTTTCGCTCTCATTGGGAGCTTAGTCAATCTAGACAGACCGTAAGCAACCTTAGGCCGATACGCTCAATAAACACGTTCATTCAATTTTTTAATTGGTTGCTAAAAATATTTTCCGCAACAGTGAAAATTCTGCACGCGTGCAACTTGTAGCGATTCAGGAAACTTTTTTGTGGAGATACTTGTTTTTACGGGGAAATAGGTGAAAACGTTTGAAATCCCGAGACATTCTTCGGAAATAACCAGTAACGTTTCGGAATTTTTTTACAGTGCTAGACCAGAAAGTTAATCAGCTTCTGGTCTGGTTCTAAATTATCGAACATGTTTTCTGAGCCAAATCGGACTTCCACCTAGAAATAGGCGCTCAATTAAAACGAAAGCCGTAACCCCTCTGCCTTAAAATCGAGTATCATCGCTACCTGGGCTCGGGATTCTGAGAAGCATAAGTAACGAAAATAACAACAGTAATTCATCTACGAGGTTTGTATTGTTCTTGCTCATAAAGCAGATCACTAAATCCAACTTTTTAAAATAAAAATATTTCAAACTTCGACCTCTTTGAATTTTTTTAAATTAAAAAAAATGAAAATCCTGTGTGAATTTCTGAGCAAAATTTGGCAAAGATTCGATATAAATTTGGTTTGTTAAAGAAACATACACGCCCACGCATAAACGTACATTTTTATACTCAATACATAGATGGAAAATCTTTTAAGAAGTAGATTATGAAGCATGCCATAAAAATTTCAGCTGTTGCCAGCACACTGCTGTACATCTACGATTTGTAACATTCCGGTAATGATAATGCACTTAAAAATAAATCGAGACACGTCTGTTTCAAAACCAAATATAAATTTAAATTAAACTCATATCATTACGAAAAATGCATAAAATGATATATCTGGCACTCGTAGTTACTTAAGAAAAGAAAAATTTCGCAGCAAACATCATAAGAAACCCTGAAAGGCATCATCAGTTGAAACAAGCTATTACTTTGCACCGCAAAATAATAAGCAGGTGGATAACAACATAAAATATTCATAAACTTTGTCAACGGAGAAAGAAAATGCAAATGCAAACATAATCTTATTGCATTTTAAATTCGCTTCCAGTGTTTCAACGGAAATAATACATATAGAAATTTCTTTTGCGGATGAAATTCAAAATGATGATTTATGCTTTTGTAAGCAGATTTGTTTCTTTTGCAAGCTTTAAAATGTATTTGACTTTTATTCTTCCTCCGTTTCTCTGAATGACAATGAAACAGTGAGCAAGAAATAAAGAAAGTGAATTCTAAATCAATGCTTCATTTGTTTATTTTATTCTGAAAAATACTATTGCTTACTACTTTCCTTTATATTCGGATAGTTCGTTTCTATCCTTGTTTATAATTGCCCGTTCCATGGGTTTGTTTTAAGTAATAAGTGATATAATGTACTATTTTTTAAATCAATTTATTTTTAATTTTTGAGTAATAATAATATCGAAAATATTTTATCTTTTCCTTAAAAGGGAAAACAAGTTGAATCTAAAAGTAATTTTTTCTCCTTTGCAGTTTCAATTTTAAGATTATTATTAAAATTTCCTTTTGAAAATACATAAAAGTATTATTTTGTTTTTTCAATAACAGCAAGTTGGTATGAAGTCGAATACAATGTTTAATTTTGAAACCCAAATGGTTCTTCGCATTGTCAAAGGCTTCCAAAAATCTTAACTGTTTTTCTTTTCTTTTTTTAATTATTTTTGTCCTATAACCTGAAACTTTAATATTAGCAAAAACTAACATAAGTAATTGAAATAAAAATAAAAAATTAAAAAAATAAATAATTTAAGTAAATAATTAATTTAAAACAAAATAATAAATTAAACATGGCATTCGAAAGACTGGCTCACAGAAGTTTTGATTTTACTAAGGATTATTAATTAACTCATTAAGCGCCGCTATATGAACCACATTGAAAATACCTAAGTTTTCATATGTTTTGATGTTCAATACACATCTCTAATCATATGTAGCTGAAAATTCGCAAAAATATTTATTAGGTTAGGAGATATGGTATGGTTCCAAAATGGGAGACTTGGCGTTGGGGGGGGGGCATACAATGTTGATACTTGAATAATTTCTGGATAAATCCAATTCGAAAGCCTTAAAACATTTTAATGTAATTAATTTAGCTAGTTATTGGTACTTTAAGTACATATTTAGCATATTCAAGCTTTAAAATGCAGAACTTTTAAGTTTTTATGAGACCCAAAGCGATAAATTTTGGGCCCCCTTGCAACAAAAGCTGCGGAGACCAGCCCCAAAGTCTAGCAGTGTATATTTGCAACGTTAATAAGTATTAGTATGCAAGTTATTTTCAATTTCTTGCGTCGTTGGGCCACTTAAGGACCCCCCCCCCCCCGCTCTGTTCGTACGTCACGCCGGGTCTGGTTTTCATTCTTGTTCCATTCCTTCTTCTTATACATTTTTGTACAAAACGGAGCTTTTCACGCATTTTACTACCTTTTAGCAAAATGCCTTAGGATTTTCATACACAAAAATACAAGGGGTAGGTTTTTTTCTATTAACCATGTCGGGGTTGGAGCAACGGTAAATGCCAATGACCCGAAGCACTGCATAAAATGGCTCTTATAAAATGGAACTAAGATATTTTTATGCTCCCTGACGGTGTATTTGTGTCATCATAGGCAAAGGATTTTTTACAGTCAACATTTTGGTTGCTTCGCAACATATTTGACGACATGATTTATGCATCATCATAATGTTTCTAGAGATAAATGTCCAGCATGCTTTATGTTGAGAAATTATCAACGGTTATAGTTCCTCCGATTTCAGTCAACAAATTACTATAAATTGTAAAAATGTAAATTGAGAGTTATCGTATTATCTCTGTAATCTAAGCGATTTCTATTAAAGTTTTTTTATCAGCTATCTAAACAGAATTTGGTAATTTGCAAACAAGTGATACTGCACTCATCTTTTTGTTTTAAGCTTAAATATACAGTTTTAACATTGTTTGAAGAGCTCGTAGCAAAGTCAAAAATTCTAACGACATTTTTGATTTAAAAAAAGTGAAGAAATTTCTCTATTGAAATTCAAACTCCCTTATTGAAGGGCCCTCAAGGGGGAGGGAAGCATGGAGCTGACTGAGCTACAAAATATTGTTAAGGGGGGGGGGAATAGTTTTAAAGGGAATTTTGATCTCCTTTTACGGGAATCTCTTTCGTGATCTGTAGAAATTCAGAGAGATGCGTCATCCTCCTTACGGAGGATTGACACCCCTGTTTTTTTAAGAACTTTCTTCAAAACGAATGGAAAGTCACTTGTTTTGATAAAAGCACCTGCTGTTGACTTTTAACAGCAAAAGAGTTTACAATGAGAAAATACTAAAGAAGCTGTGGTTTGAAAAGGAAAAAAAGGGGAGAGTTCATTCATGCAAAAGAGGTGAAGACAATTTCTGTTAGGCATGACTTGCTCTGCTAATCAGAACACGCCAAGTTTCCATTTTGGGACTTCAGAAAATAAAGTCCTATAAAACTCCTTTAAGTTATTTTTCTTGGCACCTATCTGTTGTGATTTGAAAAAAGGTCTATTGAGTTTCATATTCCATGTTTCTAATTTCCTGCACACGCATTAATTACTTTTTAGAGAATTTTTTTCCTGTATAATGCAAAAGCAATAAATTTTTGCAAAATTTAAATTTTTTTAAAGAAAGAATTTACATTCCAAACCTTTTTGAAAAAAATACCAATAAAATTTGGTTTTCCATCATTAATTTAAAAAAAATTAAAATGATATCTTAATTACTTGATGAAGAAAAAAACATGTTAATTGAAGGTTCCTCAAATGGGAGACTTTTCGCCTAATGGGTTTTAAGAAAAACTTATAATGTTAAATTTATATGAGAACGAAAACTACTAAAATTTACTAATCTCCAAAACAATAAGCCATATCGTATAATGAAACTTCTTTTATTAAACTCATTCCACAAAAATTATATTCCTAATGCATATAAAACTTACAAATTTTGAGAACAGAACAGGCTTTACCAATCGAAATCTTTTTATGTATCGTTTTTAGTTTCTTCCAAACGCCACAGCGTTTCAATAGAAGCGTAACTTGCAAAACGTTTAGAGGCACTTGCTTATTAACATCTGCTAAAAATTTAAATACATACAATTTTCCAAAAAAAAGATAAATCTTTTTGAAGTTAGAATTTTTTTGCTTCAATTAGACACAATGATACAATTCAGTAAGTTACCGCCCAGGCTAAGGCAGAAATACATGTTTCTCCTCCATGTTTTCCACCTCCATTTCAGTCACTTCCTATATGCCGGGCTGATGAGTGCTAATAGTATGAAACTGCAGTCCTCGGCTGGAATTGACTGAGCTGGCGGCGTATTTCATGTACAATGATACTACGTTAACAATAGCAGTAATCATTCATCATTTCTTTTTAATTGCATAATAGTAGACTTTGCATAAGTGTACTCTAAAAGTTACCATTGCATGAAACTTTTAGGACTTTAATTTTCACCTAAAGGAGGTAACGATATTGCCACATAGTTTTGTCACTTTTGTTTACAATCAAGCGGAAAGAAATGTTAAAATATTTGTTGTAATGTCTTAAATGGAAATCCACATTTAATTTTACTGTCAAGAAAGAGCGGTTTAGAAGATTTCAGTTAGATCGGCTTTGATAAAATATATATTACATATATTGTTTTTAATTGTATGTTTTAAAAGAAAATGAACATGTTTTCATTTTTTCAAAAATTATTTGAAACAAATGTATTAAAAAAAAATATCATATTCTGGAGTTGAAATATTGGAACTGTCGCATATTCACAGCAATTTATTTCCCAATCCCCTTACCGTAAGAAAAAAAGATGAAGGAAAAATAATCTTCTTCAAAGCTAACCGTCACAGTAGAAAAAATACATGGAATGGGAGGTGCAGAAAGCAACAGCTTTCATTATTAGAACTTAATGCGTGCGCGTGGTTCACGATTTTTTCTTTCTTTTTTTTTTTGTTCATTACTGTCTAATTGTGCAGTTTTGATGTCACTTTTTTTATGTTAATACGCCATCCCTTTGAACATATTCAACAATGTTAAATTGAACAAATTATGGGATGACGTATGTGAAAATTTACAAACAACCCACATTGGTAAACATTCAATGTTGGTATGTATGGAAGAAAAAAGTTTTAAGTCAATAAAAAAAAATATTTACATGCATGTAATGAGGAAACTAAAAAAATTATAAAATAAAAAATAAAAATAACTAATAAAAGATTTTTTTTTTATAAATCTGCATTTCTGTCTCTTTTTACTGCTTGCAAAATGCTTAATGCAAAAAAAGTGCATTTAAATTAAAAAGCATTACTCAAAAAGAAAATTTTCGTGGTCAATTAAAGAAGAAATCAATTCGGTAATTTTTCTTTTTTGCTGCAGGAAACGAATACTAGTTTCTTAAGTCTTGAATCCAGGATTGCTGACACTGAAGATCTGAAGGAACGAATAACCCAAGTAGGCTTCTCTATATCCGCAGTTTATTCCAGCTAAAACATGAGATGATCGTTTGAGTATCGTTCATAGAACTTGAGTATCGTTTAGATGTTGTTGTTGTCGTTGCTTATGCCACTCGGGAACCCGAGCCCAAAAGCAATGCTTCTCGATTTTAAGGCAGAGAGGTACGGCTTCCGTATAATCGAGCGCCTAGTTCTAGCTAGCTGGAAGTCCGATTTGGCTCAGACAGCACAATAGAGAACAGCTCCATTTATGGACAGTTCGAGAATTTAGAACCAAGCCAGAAACCGAATAACTCATGCCCAACACCCCTAGAGGTATCGTTTCACTTGGAGGACTTTGTGACCACGAGTATCTAACGTATATAACGTAACATATTTAACGTTCCCCAGTCACCCTTAGTGAAGACAGTGAATCTTCGATCCGGCTGGGATCGAACCAGGGACCCTCCGGTCACAAGTCCGATTCCTTAACGATCAGACCACCAAGGCCCCCGTTTAGATGTGGTTCAAGCAATGGATGGTGCACACATTGAACTCGAACAATGACAAGTGTTGTCAATGTTCGAGTTTCGTGTAAAAAAGATGATAAAATACCTCACACTACTTTTGTTTTTCTTACTCTAATGGTTATCTTTCAAAACACCTGTTTTTTCCTTTTTTACTATGATATAAAACAATTCGGGAGCCTTTAATATATTATGATGCAAACCGCGTATTCATTCGACAATTTAATGCTGTTCTATGAAATTTAAAAATGTGTTCCGGAACAGACAGCCTGGATATTTTAATCGTCAACGTCTGCTGTACTTACTTGAAGCACGACCAATCACTGTTTATAAGTTTGCTTTTAGTTGAATCACAAAAACAGATACCAATACTACTCAAGTTCAATTTCGCTTCCATGAAGAACTTTCGACCTTCCCTGCATCTTTCAAAATACCGAGCCCTGTCTATATTCTTAAGAATATAACGTGGAAAAGGAAATGATAACAGAGCAATGTCTTCAAGAAAAACTTTTGCATAAAATACTCATTTAGATGCAATTCATTAAAGTCTTGAAAGCTTTTGTTATTTTCCACGGAGTATTCGCCTGAAGGAAATTTTATGACATGACGTTATTTGACCTTTTAACAGAGCTTTCGCATTTTGAAATGGAGCTTTTATAAAAGTGACATCATTTTAAAAAAGACTCGATTGTTGAAGACTTGGCATATTTATCTGCCAACTGACAACGTTCATAAAATATATGGTCATAATCAATTTAATGTATACGGAAATTAAAACTTATTTGTTAAGAAGAATTGCATATCTTATGTTAATCAGAGGAAGAGTTATTTATATTCAGTCGTTGCTTTTGAAAATGTTAGATGGTTGAATTTCAGTCTCAATCTTTTCATCTCAAATTTAGTTTATTTGCATTCGAAAGTTTTGCATGTATAATTAAAAGCCGCAGAGGATATTTGATATTACCAGAATTCAATAGTTTTCTATTTTATAATGGTTGATCTGTACTACGCACAAGAGTAATAATGAACGACAAATTCAAAAATCATACTATTTCACTGTAAAAACGATTAAAAAACGTTAGTGAAAAATAATTGACAGCTAACGTGCCCAATTTCTGCCAGTAAATATCTTGGAAAAAACAGGAATGTTTTGCACTAAAAATTAGTAACCTTCCTGAAATCATGTCGTTAAATAATGCAAAAATATCTATAAAGCCAGTCATATCTCTGCTACCTTCAGAGAAAACTAAGTAGGTGCCTTCCTGACTTACCAAGAAAGCTCCAAAAGCATTACTGCAACTAAGACCAACGCTAAGACAGAACAGCAAGCACCAAACATCTCACTTGTTCGCAATTCTTGCAGATAATCCAGAGAATTTTCTATCTCCATTGGGGCCTTAGTCAAACTGCAAGGACCGGAGGCGTTCTTAAAGCCGATACACTTGAAACGTTCATTTAATCTTTAAACTGGTAGCTAAACATATTTTTCCCATTCGTTACAAGTCTGCATTCGTGCAGTTTGGAGTAATTCAGGAAATTTTCCGACAAAAATACTTAATTTTCCCAGGAAATTATTGAAAATCTGCGAAATTCCAAAACGTTCAATGGAAATTACCAGTGACAATTCAGAAGTGTTTCACAGTGTTTTATAACTTAAAATATATATTTTCCATAAATTATGTAACATATGTTTTATAAATTAGCTGATACTGACTTATACTGGCATGGAAAGGTAAAGCGTAGTGTCTGCAGAAATGTGTTTTTGAGATATTTGAAGAAGTGCATTTTGGATTCCATGCCAATGATATGGAATGTATATTTTTCAGCGGAAATTGAATAGGGAAGTTTGTGCAACAATGCTAAAATACAATAGATCACAAAAATGTTTAAAAAAATAAAATAAAATAATAAATAAATTAAATTAAGTTAAATTAAATTAATAAAATAATGAAAAAAAAAATGAAAATTTTAAGTAAAATGCAGATACTGAACTTTGCCTTTGCATTGTAGTAAAAAGTTATAACATTAAGAACAGTGTAGTCTGATTATTGTATCAACAAACAAATAAAAAAATAAAATAAAATAAATAAAAAATAAATTAAATTATTAAAATAATGAAAAAAAATAAATTAAAAAAAATGCAGAGACTGCAATGTGCCTTTGCATGGTAGTAAAAAGTTATAACTTTATACTACTTATATATATATAACTTTAGAACAGTGCAGTCTGATTATTGTATCAACAAATAAATAAAGAAATAAAAAAAAAAACAGAAATGCGATGCAAGTTCCTATGCAACTTTAAGTAAAAGTTGTCTACTAACAATTTTTTTATTGAATTTTTATGTAATATTATTTTTCCTTCCTCCTCAACTGAATTTTTTCTTTTCATATTTTTTGAATTCAGTTCAGATTCGAGCTAAGCAGTGCGTAAAATAACAAATAGCAGCAGCAAACGATGTAAGTTTTTTTTTTTTTTTGATTAAAACAATTCTTTATGGAAAAGTGAATTGAAAACAAAGCTTTATGGAACGGTTTGAAAGAAAACAAAACAATAGCAAATTATTTCCGGTAAGAAATTAAAATCAAATTAATCTTTTCTTTGCGTAACAATTATCTGTTCGCAGCTGTCCTAACAGTGCGAACAAAGAAGTCAAGTGGAAAACAAGCGTTCTTTGTTATTTAGCTCCCGCAGTATGGCAACAATGCATTTAACGAAAGAAAATAATCCTTGAAGAAGTTAAATGCTTCCAGTTCAACTGTGTTTGAGCTCCGTCTTCTGAAAATTAAACAGTAGCTAATGACATTGTGTAGACCCGTGGTAAATCTTTGTCTCTTGTTGCTACATAAACACACCTGGCTGATTTCGTCGTGAACCCAGCTTAAAAATAAAAATGACTTAAAGCATCCATTATGTTCATTATCATACAGCAGATTTGATCAAGACGAACCCGCAGATTGTCTTAAAATAAAGAGATAATTATATTCAGCTGTGCTTTTGCCAAGGTTTGCTTCCTTTTTGTACCCCCCGTAAGTTGCACTTGAGTAATTGCCACAGGTAAGCTGTTCAAGCTTTAGAAATGAATTTGTAAATGGTGATTTATTATTCATTGATTTTTAAAGTAGATTTTCATAAAAATAATTTTAAAACAAAAGTTTAAGAAATGTTGTAAGTGCATGAAAAATGATCGAAAACTATGTTGAGAGTGGGAAATAATATTTTCCTTCCTAAAACTCATACTTTTTAAATCGAACTAACTAATCCAATATTATTTTAAACATGTCCAGACATTTTAGTGTATTAAAATACGTGGTCTGTCCAATAAATACACGAACTAAGGCCAGAAAAGGTTATTTTTCAAAATTTAGTCCACATCAATTTCGTCCCCGTCAAAGTACTCTTCATTCGTTGCTATGGACTTATCCTATCTTCTTATCCACTCTTTAAATGGCCTTTGGAAGTCCTCAGCAGTTAGGCTCTTTAGTTGTCTCGTCGTTTCTCGTTTTATTGAGTCCAAATCTTCCCAGTGATGTCCCCTCATCACATTTTTGCATTTTGGGAATAGGAAAAAGTTGCAGGGTGCGATATCTGGCGAAAAAGGAGGATGTTCAATGATGGTGGTTGAATTTTTTTTGTTTGCCAGGAACTGGCGAACAATTAATGCTGAATGTGCTATTGCATTGTTGTGGTGAAGTATAAATCCATCATCGCCTTAAGTCAAATTTGGTCGCACACGATGTCTCAAACACTTGAGAACTGCATCATTTTCATCAATTTTCGTGATTTCATCAATTTCCATTTTCGACAAATAGTAAAAACAAGGCCAACAAAAACTAACAGAACTTGCAACATAAGCGCAGTTTGGCGATCTTCCAAGCTCTGCCAGCTCATTGGATGTCAGGCAACTATCGCCAACAGTAAGCGGGACTATGTCCACGTCATGACTTTTGCACTGTAAAAGAAATCCGAAACGTTACTGGATATTTCCGTGTTACGTTACGGAATTTCAATGGCTTTTATCAACTTCCTGGAAAAATCAAGTATCAATGTCAAAACGTTTCCTGAATTGCTACAAAGATTAACTGAGCGTATTTATAAAGTGTATCGGCTTGAGATCAATTACGGACCGTCCATGCTATTTAAGCTCCCTACACTGTAAACATTTTTTTGAAACGTTACTAGTTATTTCCGTGGAACGTTTCGTAATTTCAGAGGTTTTCACCAATCTCCTCAAAAAATCAAGTATCTTCGCAATAAAGTTTCCTGAATTCCCAAAAGATGCACGAATGCAGACCTTGCACTGGTGTGAAAAATATTTTTTGCTACCAGTTTAAATATTGACGGAGCGTGTTTATTCAGTGTATCGGCTTTAGACTGTTTACGGCCCGTCCGGATTGACTAAGTTTCCAATGGGAGCAAATAAGACACTGGATAGCTACAGCTTTGCGAGGCTGGATGTGCAGGCAAGGAGTATGCTTGGTTCTTGCTTGCAATTTTCGCGTGGCCGTGATTGCTCTAATACCTTTGGAGATTTCTTGGTAGATCAGGAAGGTTCTAATCGAATAAATTAAACCAATTTAATTTTTCTAGAAGGTTCACGTCTGGCTTTAATAGGAGCGATTTCTTAATATTTCAGAAAGGTTACTGACTTTTATTAGAAAACGTTCCTGGTTTTTGTAAGATATGTTACTGGTAGAAATTGGGCATATCAGCTGCCTATTATTTTCCAGGAACGTTTCTGAATCGTTTTTACAGTGTTGAGTCAATATTTGCTTCTATGTGTTAGATATAGAAGAAAGTAAAAAAAAAATCTAGTTTTTTACGTAAAATTGCAGTATTGTAAATACTAGTAATTCCTTTAAACACATGCAAATGCAGTTTAATATTGTAAAACTGTTTTATTTTGTTCTTAATCTTTCAGAACATTTCGCACAATTAAGATAAAATTTTAGTCATGATTTCTTTATAAATAATTAAGTTTAACATTTAGTTTGAAATCCTTAAATCGTCTTACGTTGTCTTTCGTATTATTAATTCATTATCACTTAGGGAAAGTGAACTTTCATTATCTATAAACCTCTAAAATAGCATACTACTTTTTTCATTTTAAATAGTTAATGGCTCATTAGGTCGTTTTCCAAGTTAAAATTTCTTTAGTTTATTAAAGCGTTACCGAATAATTCACGTATATTTTTCATGCGTTATTTTTTTAATTGTTCAAAATACATGTAAATTATTCGCATGATTCCGGCATTAAAATATATGAGTAATAGATAGGAGTGGCTTTATGTACTGCAGGGAATATATTTTAGCGTAGTCCTTTCCTAAATATTTAATTATATTACTATTTTTTGATTTTAATGTTGTAGTAGAAGAATGTTGGGCAAAGTAAAATAGCGGTTCAAAGTGCACTATAAAAACGATTCCGAAACGTTCCTGGAAAATAATAGGCAACTAATGTGCCCAATTTCAGCCAGTAACATATCTTGCAAAAATCAGGAATGTTTTCCGCTAAAATTTCAGTAACCTTCCTGAAATTAATTATGAAGCTTCCTGAAAGATTCAGAAATCTTTCCGATTAAAGCCAGTCGTTTCTCTGGGTCAAACTTAAGTATAAATAATATAATAGCTTGGCACCTTTCTGACTTATCAATGAAGTTCCAATAGCAGTAGTGCAAACATGGCCGAAGCTGAGACAGAATTGCAAGTATTGTCTTTTTTTCCCGAGAAGACCCTTCGCGCCGTCTCCTCGAACGCAGAGTTCCATAAGCAATCCACGCGCTTCTAAATGAGACAACCAGACAGCCTTAACTTGGGCGTGCATTTTAATAGGCAAAAGAGTCTTAGTGTCCTTTACAGCACTTGCCTGTTGTCAATTTAGTTATTCTTAGATAAAAAATAAAAAAAAAACTGCTGCTTTTACAACAAAATGTTATGATCCGAACATACAGTCTGCCGAAAATAGCGAAATATAATCATCGGATACCACGTGACGAAGGAGGAATGAAGTGCCTTTTTTGTAGAAAACAGATAATACGTATCAAGAATTTTACTCACTTGCAATTCTTGCAAAGCTACTTATTCCGTGGACGTATTCATTCCCGTGGGAGCTGAATCAGTCTAGACGGGCTGAAATCGAACTGAAACCGATACACTTTACACTGTAAAAAAATTCCGAAACGTTACTGAGTCTTTCCGTGTAACGTGTCGGGACTTCAAAGGTTTTTATCCACTTCCTTGAAAAATCAAGTATTATTGTTAAAAAGCTTCTTGAATTGCTACAAGTTGCACGAGTGCACACTTCTTACTGGTGTAAAAATATTTTTAACTTCCAGTTAAAAGATTAACTTTGCGTATTTATTAAGTGAATCGACTTCAGGTCAGTTGTAGCCTGTCCATGCTGATTAAGCTCCCAAAGGGAGCAAAGAAGTATGGACTACGCTGCTTTGCAAGTGTTGCAGCCGAGTAAAATTCTCGGTGCTTACTTGCAATTCCGGCTTAACGTTGGCCGTGCTTGCAATACTGTATATGGAACTTTCGTAATAAAGGAGGGAGGGCTTAAGCTATAAATTATACGTGCCAACATTTTTTCTAAAGTTCCAGTGACACGACTGGCTTCAAACAGGAAGATTTCTGAATTTTTCAGGAAGGTTACTGAATATTAGCGGAAAACGTTCCTGGTTTTTGCAAGATATGTTACTGGCAGAAATTGGGCACATCAGCTGCCCATTAATTTCCAGGAACGTTTCTGAATCGTTTTTACAGTGTATAAATACGCTCAGCTAATTTTTAAACTAGGAACTAAAATTATTTTTCACAACCGTGAGAAGTCTGCATTTGTTGTAGCAATTCAGGAAACTTTTTGACCATGATACTGAAATCTACACCGTATTTGTTTGTTTCTGAGATGCAATGATGTGGATGCGTCTGGATTAGTAAATTAGCTTAGATTGCCATCTTGTGATGTAGCATTAGATGATGATGAATTATTTTCACTGTAGACCTTGTCTATTACTAGTACAACAGCTTCTTCCCTGTCTGTATACGAAAATCTTCAAAATAGTTTAACTGACTTTTTTCCAGGCACGTTGAAATTTTGAAATGTGGAAAAACAATATTACATTTAGCATGTTGCAAAGAAACAATAAAAACAATAATGAAAATATAATAAAAACAAAATGGAAACATCTATGTAATATTTTATAGCTTTAAAAACATAATTTCTTTCCAGGATCCTTAATTTGTTGATGCAGGGATTTCAAGTTTTTTATTATTATTATTATTATTATTATTATTATTATTATTTGCATCAACTGACTAATTGAAATGATATGTATTTTATTCAATGTATATTTTCCAATATAAAAGTTCTATGGAAGCAGTAAACAACGAATTAATGGTGTCTCACTGCTCCTGTCCACTGTTCTCTCGTTGAAAAAAATAAACTCAATAGCAGCCATTCTGAAACAAAATTTAAAAAAATATATAAAAAAACAGCATCATTCAACTGCTAAAAAGACAACTAGTTAACAGGGTAATTTCAGATAAATAACACCAGTCTGCAAAATTTATGTAAGAGTTTAAAAACGTTTCAACAAACAATGTAGATATTTTACTTCGATGGGTCCTAGTTATTTCTCAAACATGATACTTGAAATCATTTCTTTCTATAATATTGTTGGATAATTCTCCAGAATGCTTAACTTTTAAACTTTCAAAACCTTTTCCTTTCTTTTTTTTTACTGTTACATAAAAGTCTTTCTTACAAGAAGCAGCCATAAACAATAGCTCAGCTCATTTCCTATTACTTTACACATAAATAATAAAAAATAAATAAAAATACCTTGATCACGGTAATAAAAAAACAAAGAAAAAACTTTTAGTGTTTGAAAATAGATGCCAAATTGATCTCAAAGAAGTAATTTGGTTAAGTGTGTAAACCATGAGCTATTTAAATGATTAGTGTGGATCTACCATTAAGCTCTCTAATATAAAGTACGGCTTAAATTTTAGTTATCCTTTTAGTTGAAATTTGTGTTGAAAATGTTATAGTATTAATATAGTTCCAAATTAGTAAATTTGAGACTACACTGGTAATTTATAATTATGGTAAAATGTCTAAAAATTGATGCATTTCCCCTCCATGATTTATTTTCAGCTCAGAAATAATGACATTGAATAGGTCTACCACGGAGGTGATGAATTTTCCATTAATTTAATCCTAATGGATATATTTTTCAGGGGGAGAAATTTTTTCTCCGTTTTTACAATTTACTCCCGTAAGCATATCAAAACAATTTCACTTCCATTTTTACATAAATTTCAATCTCTGAAATTCAAGTTCACGGAGATGAGGTTTCTCAATAACCACACTTTAAAACAAAATCTAACATCTTTATTTTTAACAAAATTCTTACAACTTGTGCATGGTCGAAAACAAACAAGGGGGGCTTGCTTGAATCATGGTACATAAAATGTGATGTCATCACTGCCATCTACTAATGAGAAATGGAACTTTGTATTTAGGTAACGGAGGTGAGAATTTATTGTGTGACGTAATTCCTTATCTTTCTAAAACGTACTTAAACACAATATTAAAAAAAATATGTATACTTACACAATTATTATTTGAGACACTTGTGAAGAAAAATAAAGAAATAAATATATACTTTTAATTAAATAAGTTATTAAGCAACACAAACAGTCACAATAGGTGTGTGGCATACTACGGAGGTGAGAATTCACATGCTGTGAACCAAAAATATATTAAAAAAAAGACTAAAAAATTGTTGGCAACTTCAAATAGATTATTTTTGAGGAAATTAAAAAAATAATATGAAATGAATTGTTCCTTAAACCTTTTACCGTAAAAATTAGTGACAGAAAAGTTACTTTTTTTGAACAATGACCGTGTCCACAATATGTCAACTTGACATTTGAAGCGTTTTACAAGCTTGAAAATATATAAAAAAATTAACAGAAAATTAATTGCTGCTTTCTCGATGTTTCGATGTTCTTCCTGTCTCACTGTACCCACTCACTTCTTCCTTATTTACGTTTCACATCATTAAAATATTTCAGTTCATTTATGTATTAGGTTTTAACATAATATAATAATAAGTGCATTGCTTTATACCTTTGAAGGCATAAATGTCATCATTTTTGAAAAAAACAATAACAATTGGAACAAAAATACAGGCATAGATTCCACCACATAGTTTTATGAATTCTTTTTCTAAAAGCTCTCGTATTACTCATTGATTTCAAATGAAACGCAGTCTCTCCGAGAGAGAGAGGGTAAAATTCCCTAAATGAGAAGATAATTTGTACAACCAGTCGAAAATTATCAGAGTTCAAGTTTAATGAATCTTTAATTAATCAGTTCGTTAAATAGGTAGGACAATTTAAGCAGCCGCAGGAAATTTAATTGAATATTCGCAGATGGGATTTCCAAAACGTAAAGCGAGAACAAAATTTAGCGTAAAATTTCTGCCATGAGAAGAGGTTTAAACATTAACTGAAGAATGCGGAATCAATTAATTTCGATTAAGGGTAGAGAAGGAACTACTTTGTCATAGATTGCAAGTAAAAGATAATGATTTTGAGATATAATTACATATTGGTTTAAAAAAATCATTTAATTCAAATATCTGCTCCAAGTTTTTTTTTTTTAAGTGTAAATTTAAGTTTTTATTTTTGAAGCAAACGTGTTGTTTTAACAAAATGCAGCTTGAACTTAAAAGTGGTTTTTTTTTCGGGGGCGGTAGAGCCACTTTAAAGTTATATAGGGTCCTTATTTTGAGCTAATAGGGAATGATAATTGACTGTGAATTGAGTAGGATTAGTTTTACAGTAGTTCTACGAAGATAGTTCATTTTAAATCCCTGCTAATCACAGATCCTATTTTTATTAAACTTTTTAAACAGAATTACAAATTGTCAACGTAAATTATCGAATAATAAGGTACTATATTAAGTAATTATCATTACTACACACTTTATCATATAATAATCTATATTACAATCTATACTATAATCAAAATTACAAGTTTTGTTTGATTGAAATTTAAAACATGAGAAAAACTTTATGTTTATGTTTTGCAAAAAGTAATCTAAGTATAAACTAAAGAATTGTAATTTTTAAATTGTCATGCGGATGAACATTTTACATTTTGTCTCTATAACTCCTATGCACCTTTAGGTTTGTGTGTTATTATCTAAAGAACAATGCAAACCTATCAAACAAGTGTAAACTAATGCTTGGATTTATTAATTAAGTTACTAAATGAAGGAATGTAAATGAATGAATTAATAAATGAATACATAAGTGAATAAGTTAGTGAATAAATGATATGAATTATTTCACTTGCCGCATCTACTTTGCTCTGCATGTATTTGATTAATTGTATAACGTATTTAAAGTACCAACAAGCTTAATATTAACTAAATAAGTACTGCACTGAACTTTAGAGAGTCTCAATTAATATTTAAAATGTTAATAGCATGAACTTTTTCATTTTATAATAACAAAAATAATTTTTTACTTACAACAAAATCCTACAGTAAAAGTATTAATTTTAATAAACTGCTGATATTATCATATGCTTTAATCTTCAGAGGTATTTTTTCTCTGACTGGAATAGACTACATGTGCTCTTACATGGTTGAAATATTACCAGATTGGTGGCGCTAAAAACAGAGTAAATTTTTCATCAATTCACTTTACACCGCTATTTCACTTTATCACGCATTCCCTTACTACATAGGAAGAAATAACGTATTTCGTTTAGATGCTATTTTGTAGAAGAACATTAAATATTTTTCTCTTGAGGCTATTTTCTCGATAATATTTGCATGCAACATGTGGTTTTATATTCTCTCGGGTTTCAATATAACTACGAAACCTTTACTTAAAACTCTTTTGTGAGCATATGGATATTTTCAACGCACTTATATTGGGGGGGGGGGGGGGGGTAAATAATTTATTTAATTTTGAAAACATCCAAACAACACAACTAAGCATCAAATTTTAAAATAGGAATTTTTAAGTATTGCACCTTAAGAAATCTTTACTAATAATAACGCTGAAAGTCTCTCTGTCTGTCAGGATCTCTGTCTGCAGGTTCTCTGTCTGTCAGGATCACTGTGACGCGCATAGCGCCTAGACCGTTCGGCCAATTTTCATGAAATTTGGCACAAAGTTAGTTTGTAGCATGGAGGTGTGCACCTCGAAGCGTTTTTTCAAAAATTCAATGTGATTATTTTTCTATTAAAATTTTAAGAACAAAATTATCATAAGATTGACGAGTAAATTACGAAATTATCATAACGTGGAACCGTAACATGGGCGCAAGCCAATTGGCGAGATACGAAATTATCATAGCGTGGAACCGTAACATGGGTACAAGCAAATTGGAGAGAAAATTCGCCACACAGGCGAACCAAAAACCTTTTAATTTTTCCATTACGCGCAAAGCCGTGCGGGTACCATCAGTAAATCATAATCGGATAACATTGTTGATTTGTTAATGATGCGTGCATACTTTTCGGATAAAACAAAAACTAATCTTTGTTAGTTTGTGGTTCATTTGGCATAATTTAATACAAAATAATTCATTTGTCAAATAAAACGATAGGAAACAATTAAAAACACGCTTCTCTATTCTGGTAAATACGTGATGAAAATTTTGAAAATACAACTCAGTTTTCACTGAGACAATGCAGAGAAACATTCAAAGGCAAAAATAATCTAATAAAAAATGCAGACAGGATCTTTAAAGCATATTGGAAAATTATATCAGGTTATATGAAAAAGCTTTGGTTTCTTCCATGTTATGATTTTCCAATGACGAAATCTCAAATTCAAAATATTTTGAAATGTATGTCATTTATTTTTTATTAATTAAGCTTATATTAACGAATACTGTCTGACCACGGATTGTATGGAAAGGCAAACATCCGCTTTACAGGCGGAAATGGACGCATCTACACTGTAAAAACGATTCAGAAACGTTCCTGGAAAATAATAGGCAGCTGATGTGCCCAATTTCTGCCAGTAACATATCTCGCAAAAACCAGGAATAATTTCCGCTAAAATTCAGTAACCTTCCTGAAAAATCCAGAAATTTTCTCGTTAAAGCCAGTCGTGTCTCTGGAACATCAGAGTAGTTTTAGGTAGAGATAACATAACAGCTTAGCACCTTCCTGCTCTATCAAGACTGTTTCAAAAGCAGTATTGCAACCATGGCCTACGCTAAGCCAGAATTGCAAATACGTATCAAGCATCTCATTTGATGGCAAGTCTTGCAAAGACTATGTAGTCCACTCTTATCCGCTCCCTTTGGGAGTTTAATCTGCATGGACAAGCCGTTGCTGAACTGAAGTTCATACACCTTATAAATACTCTCAGTTAATCTTTAAACTGGGAGCTAAAAATATTTTTTGCAACAGAGAGAAGTTGCACTCGGACAATTTGTAGCAAAACAGGAAACTTTTTGACAATGATACTTGATATTTCCAGGAAGTGGATAAAAACCATTGGGATCCTGAAACGTTACATAAAAATACTCAAGTAACGTTTCAGATTTTTTTAAATATTGTATTAGTTTTTAGGTATGTCAGCTTTCGCGGTGTATGTTAGCCTCTAAATTAAGCAGAGCATTATACACTGTAAAAACGATTCAGAAACGTTCCTGGAAAATAATGGGCAGCTGATGTGCCCAATTTCTGCCAGTAACATACCTGGCAAAATCCAGGAACGTTTTTCGTTGAAATTCAGTAACTTTCCTGAAACTATCCCGGAAGCATCCTGAAAAATTCAGAAATCTCCCCGTTTGAACCTAGTCGTGTCTCTGTAACATTAGAGTAAACTTAGGTAAGTATAATATAACAGCTTGGATCCTTCCTGAGGTTCCATAAGCAGTATTGCAATCATGGTCAAAGCTAAGCAAGAAACGAGTATTTTACTCGCTTGCAATTCTTGCAAAGCAACGTAGTCCATACTTATCCGCTCCCTTAAGGAGCTTAACCAGCATGGACAGGCCGTAATGGGATTAATGCCGATACACTTTATAAATACGCTCTGTTAATCTTTAAACTGGGAGCTAAAAATATTTTTTAAAACAGTGAGAAGTCTGCTTTCGGAAAACGTGTAGCAATTCAGGAACCTTTTCGACAATGATACTTGATTTTTCCAGGAAGTGGGTAAAAGCCATTGAAATCCCGAAACGTTACACGGAAATACTCAGTAACGTTTCTGAAATTGTTTACAGTGTACAAATAAGCGGAACACGAGTCATCAAATTTTTACGTTTCCCTCTCATTCAGATAGACTTGTCTTAGCTGGACGTTTGTCCAGCTAAGACAATGGTCTTGTCAATTCCATATATTCAATAGTTAGAGAGTAGGTAACTGCATACAAGTAAAATAAACATGTCCTCTAAAAAACTTATTTTTACAAAAAATTAAAAAAATAGCGTAATTATATGTGTAACCATTTTCCATGTATTGTTTGCGATTAAAGTGACTTGGTGATGACGTTTTATAATTTTCTATATTCTGTAGTTGAACATAATTTTTAGAAGAGGTTTTACGTGTATTTAATTCAGCGCATTTCCATTCGTATCCATTTTCTCATTGTTTATTAGACTTCAAATGCTTTCATGAAAATTATTTTTTCATCGCTACCCTTTGGGAGGAATTACCTTACGGTGAAAATGCCAAACTAAGTGAAAATGCCACACTAGATGAAATGTCTCATTGTTGAAATGGTTTTTTTTTTTTCATTTTTGTTCCACTTTAATTTTATTTCAAATGTAACTTTTCATGTTCAGTAATATTTTGCAGGTTTTTGGCGTATTTTTAAGCAATCACAATTGCTAAATGTTTTTACTTGACCGTCCTTGACCTCCCGTCTAATTTTTAACTAAACCGTACTCTGCAGGCGCGGTACCTCCGGTCCTGAGCAGTGTCCCGCGGAATCCGCTTCTCCTGGTCGGCGTCCATGTCCTACACACAGGCACGCTCATACACATACACATCACACCCATGCACACTCACGCACATACACAATCACACACATACACACTCACACACATACACACTCACATGCATACATATTCACACACATACACACACGCCAACGTGCATACACACAGGTCTATGCACACACACAAGCCTGCACTTACACGTACACAACTATACACAGGTAACCGCCCATGAAAAGGGGTTGGTTTGGAGGTACAGGAGCCGTTTCTAGAAACAAGTGAGTAGGGTAGTAACCAATGAGTAGGGTCCTGTCGCAACTCGTGATTGCGAAAAACATAATTTGAATTCAAAATTTCCGAATTCAATTTTTTTTTAATTTTATTGGCTGAGTTTAACTTTCAGCATTTTTTTTTCCATTTAAATGCAACTGTTAGTCCTGTTAAAGGTTTTTTCTTGTTTAAAAACAAACATTAAACTTCAAAATTCGGCAATATTGTTTTTTGAAGCTATTGACAAGCAGAGAAATGTCTCGTTTTGATTAGTTGGTCGAACAATTTTGAAAGCACCAAACTTTCGAAGTTATGACGATTTTCCTACTCTTTATACAGCAACATCACTAATCACATTTATTTGAGAAATGTTATGCGATGCGAATGCAGCAAGCGCGCTTTCTTATTTAAGAAGCTGTTTTCTGACGTAACATTTTCTACTGAAATGCGAAACAAATTTTCCCTTTAGAAAACAAAATCACGTTGTAGACTCGATTTGTAAATTAAAATATACTTTCATACCCCCTCAAGAACTACGCAGCAGAGCCTCGATCAACTGCATACATTTAAACTAGGAATTAATCACCGATGGATTCAGTTTCAAAATAACTTACAATATTCAAGTTTCTCAAAGTACAGGCACACATTAGCATTCCGTGTTTTGCTTATTCGAATAGAAATCATCAGACGTACTTAAACAACAATGTTCGTCTCAGAATAAATTATCTCAGTAATAATTAAAGTGCGTAAGATATTCTACTGTCTCCTCGTAGTGTTACTTAGCAACTAAACGAAAATTGCTTCCGCGCGGAAAATTACTTAACATTACAAAACTTGGCTCGTTCTTTGGCGCCGCTCATTCAAACAAATTTTAATTTTAGAGAAATGGCGAGGGGAATGAAAAGCGCAAAATGATTCTTTGTTAAGGAAGTATTGTTGTTGTTCAGTGCTAGCTGCCACGTTTATGAAAATTTTGAACGTAATAATTGCTTAAGGGGAGAAACCAGTTCAGAACGGTCACAAAATCAACCTTTTTATGTCATAAAATGTTAGTAAAACTAATCAAAAGTATGTTACCAAAATTTTAGTGAAAACTTCCGATTAGTTTCGATGTTATGAACATTTAAAGTGACTGAGAAGATTCAAAAACGTTCACAGTATTTTTTTTTTTTTTTTTGAACGCGTTTTTATCGAAGCAACTTTTTTTCAACTGATGTGCATTACAGCTCAAAAAGTTTTTGACCAATCGTTCTGAAAATTTGTGTGAGTATTTTTAATTCAATTATAATCTATATGACACCAGTTCTTAGTGTTACCAGTTAGTTTTTTTTTAGTGCAAGAAAAACAAATAACGCAAGAAGGTAGAAAAACGTAGCAGTGTAATCAAACACATCAAAAACGTGAAATTTTCTTTTTTTTTTATCACAATTAAGTTTATATCCTAGGGACATATGTTGTTGCTTACGAGAAAGAAAAATTGTAATGATTACAGGCAAAAAAAGTGGCTTCGGTAATGCGCACAAGCAACAAGCTCTGACAGCGACCGCCCATGGACATCAGCTTCTAACTCCACTAATTCTGGTGGAAACGGCTTCAAAAATTACAAGATGTCCTTCATATTTTGAAGTACATCTTGTAGTTTTTGAAAATCTTGTTTTCATCTTGTAATTTTCTTCCAAGTTTAAAGAAATTCTGACAATTTCTTTCTTATTAAAAAAAATCGCAAAAAACACGAAAATTTCGGTCTTCTAAACTTTACCCTTGAATATAGTTAATAGTCTCATCTGAAAGACCAATTCAATTTTATTTATAAACATACAGAAGAATCTCTTAAACATGGACTTTTTATAGCCGATATGGCGAAAAGATGCAATGCTTGGGCTTGAATGTTTTTTCCCCAGAAAAGAAATGAGTTTTTTTTCATGTTGCGATATTTTTCGTTCTATTTTTGGCCTCACTTCTATTAATTCAAGAAAAAAATGGCAACGGTAAAATCCTGATTGTTGACCACTTAAGTTTCGCATCCCATAATATCTGCTAGCATCAAAACCCCTCATGTTGCTTACTAATTGCTAAATTTAGAAATAGAATAAAAATAATTTAAAAAAAAACAGAAAGTAGCCCCTTAATCATCAGACTTAAAACGATTTTTAAAGAATGAGAAAAAACTGCGTAATCTATTTTTTTTCTCTCTCTTATTATTACTTAATAAATGACAATAATGCAACAACGTAAATGAATACATTGTTCTGTTATTGCTTTACAACAAAACAAACAATAAACAACACTGTAAAAACGATTCAGAAACGTTCCTGGAAAATAATAGGCAGCCGATGTGCCCAATTTCTGCCAGTAAGCTATCTTGCAAAAACCAGAAACGTTTTCCGGTGAAATCCAGTAAATTTCCTGAAAAATCCGGAAATCTTTCCATTTAAAGCCAATCGCGTGTCTAGAATTTCACTGTAATCTTTGGTACGGATAAAATATAGCAGCTGGGTACCTTCCTGAGTTATGAAGACAGTTCCAAAAGCTGTATAGCAAACATGGCCAAACCTAAGACAGCATTGCAAGTAAATATCTCACTTGATTGCAATTCTAGCAAAGCTACAAAGTTTACACTGATTCACTCCCTTTGGGAGTTTAATCGGTATGGACATCCCGCAACCGAACGGAAGCCCATACGCCTTATAAATACTCTTAATTAATCCTTAAACTGGTAGCTAAACATGTTTTTTATGACAGAGAGATGTCTGCATTCGGACAACTTGTAGCAATTTAGAAATTTTTTTGACAATGATACTTAATAGTTCCAGGAAGTGGATAAAAACCTCTGAAATCGCGAAATGTGACACGGAAATACTCAGTAACGTTTTGGATTTTTTTTTACAGTGAATAGCGTAACTGAGTTACGTTATTTTTCAGTCATTTACATTACTGCTTACAAAAAGTAATGATGTAAATGATTTTAAAACTTGAAACATTACAATGAAAGCAATTAAATTAGTAAGTTGATAAGCATCCCGTTGAAAATAATGACAGCTGCAAAAAAAAAAAAAAAAAAAATCGAGTAACCTAAAGTGTCCATAAGTATGTCGGTGTATGGGACTGGTAAAATGAGACTGGACCTAGAGTTCATTTTTCCTTGGGAGATTCACAAAGGGCTCTGCAATGATTTACGCTTGCATTGCTAATGCGAATGGGACCTAACTTAATTCAGTAGTAATAATAACTTTTATACTTTTTACTGAATCTTCCTACACTGTAAAAAAATTTCGAAGCGTTACTGAGCATTTCCGTGTAACGTGTCGGGATTACAATGGTTTTTATCTACTTCCTGGAAAAATCAAGTACCATTGTCAAAAAGTTTCCTGAATTGCTACAAGTTGCACGAATGCACATTTCTCACTGGTGTAAAAATATTTTAGCTACCAGTTTAAAGATTAACTTTGCGTATTTATAAAGTTAATCGGCTTTGGCTTACTTACGGCCCGTCCATGTTGATGAAGTTCCCAAAGGAAACGAATAAGTATCGACTACGCTGCGTTGCAGGCGAATGAAATTCTGACTTAGCTGTTGCCATATCTGCAATGCTGCTTACGGAACTTTCTTAATAAATTGAGAAGGGACCAAGCTATTATATTATACCTATCAAAGTTTCCGCTGAAGTTTCAGAGACACGACTGACTTCAAACGGGAAGATTTCTGAATTTTTAAGGATGTTTCCGAAATAATTTGAGGAAGGTTACTGAATGTTAGCGGAAAACGTTCCTGATTTTTGCAAGATATGTTACTGGCAGAAATTGGGCACATCAGTTGCCCATTATTTTCCAGGAACGTTTCTGAATCGTTTTTACAGTGTAGAAGTTAAAAAAAAAAAAACTTTGACATCTTAAATTCAAAATATGTTTTTCGCATTCACCAGTGTGTGTATGTAGGAGCGTATGTTTGCGTGTGTGTGTGGGGGTAGTTGTGTGTATGTGTTTGTATGCGTGTATGTGTAGGTGTCTGTACATATGCGTGTGTGTCTGTGTGTTTGTAAAGGTAGGCAAGTAACCTGGAGACGTTTTTTGCTAGAGGAGCAGCATGGTGAGGCGGCCGGCCGACGGTAGTGCTGCAGAGGGAGGCGGGGGAAAATAAAATCAAATTATTCAAGAGAATCAAATAGAATTCAAAATTGTCAAGTGAGAACAAGAAGTAATCGTGATTGCTCAAAAAAAAAAAAAAAAAGTTGATTCACTTCTCAATTTACCGGAGCCAACCCGTAAATATTGCGTTACGATTGTATAAGGAAACATGCATTCCTTCAAACCTGTACTTCTTAGGATCCGTTCATAGTTATAAAGTTGAGATTTTTATTAATTTTTTGCAAGTAATCAGATTAGAATACACATTGAATAATACCAAAGTAGAACACCTTTCAAGGCATAAAATTACAGACATTATTTCCGGAGTTTTAAGAACCCTTTTTTAAATGCTGGTAAAAGTGAGTTGAAGGGTGTAACACCATTCGACAAAAGCCAAAAAGTCACATATTGTTTTTGATGTTGATAGCAAAAATGAAGAGTCAACTCGAAAAAAGAGTCTTTTGACTTCTTTGCAAAGCAAATGAGGTGTTTAATTTTTGATGTTTTTGGTAGAATGTATTTTTTTTTATCAATCAAATAAAAAAAAAGAGTTAAATAATTACTTTTGCAAGAAGTATTTTTTTAAATATATTTTTCAAATTATTATTTCGTTAATGGAATATGAACCGAAGGTGTGATTTAAGCCGTTTTAATTACGCCTTCTTGTCAGATTTTAACTATTAGTGAAAAATGTCTCAGTAACGAAACAGTCAGAAATGGTTAAAAAAAGGGTTTGCCCATATATCTGCTTTTGTAATTTTTTCTAAAGAAAAAATGTGCAATGAAGACTTCAAAGAAATTTGCTCTTTTATTTTAAGCTCTCATGTTTCCCTTTAAATGAAAATACTGAACGACAACATATGTTTAAAAGCACTCTTTATTTCCAAGTTTCAAGTTGCCTTTTGGAGATGATTTGGGATTTATTTTTTCTCTGTAAAAAAAATTTGTGTAACCTTTTTCAATAAAATCTGTGGTAGCATAGCTGCATCCACTGCTTTTGAGTAACTTAACTGATATAACTGGTGTAAAGTTACGCAACACATTGCTTGTGGAAGGTTACACCATAGAAATGTAACTAAAGCGTAATGTCTCATTAATTTATGCGTAAGGTTACACCAGAATTTTCAGTTTCACCTACTAGGGAAAATCCGTTGGTTGAATGTAATTGCTTAGAACATTCCTGAGATACCACGAAAGCTCCAGAAATGTTAATGCAACGAAGGCCAAAGCTATGACCGAATTGCCTGCAATTCTTGCCTCGCAAAGCTGCAGTTATCCAGAGGATTAATTTGCTCTCATTGCGAGCTTATCTAACATGGATTGGTCGTAGTTGAATTAAAGCCGAGATAATTACTAAACATACTCAGTGAGTTCTTAAACCCGTAGCTAAAAATATTTTCCACGACAGTGAAAGTCTGCATTTGTGCAACTTAGAGCAACTCAGGAAATGTTTTTGCAAAGATACCTGATTGTATGGAGAAACAGATGGAAATCCCGAAATATTCCACACAAATATTTAGTGACATTTCGGATTTTTTTTACACTGTAGCAGTTTTGAGTGTAGCAGTGTAACAATGAAACAGCTTGTTTTTGTCTTCTTTATAGCTTTTGTTTCAATCATCCATTTATTCAATATTTATCAAGATCATGCTTTTTAACAACCAATATGCACTAATTATATGTTTATTTTAATTTACGAACAAGACGCTTTATTGCAAAGGCCGGTTTGTGCTTCGTTAATAAGAGTTTACCAGCTCTGTGCCGATGCTGATCTCTATGTCGATGCTGATCTCTACGCCGATGCTGATCTCTACGCCGATACTGATCTCTACGCAGTCCATGCGCTTTAAGATCTACTTACTGCAGGGGGAAACAGCAGTGCAATGTTTCTCCAACAATTTAAGTTTTTGAAAGAATGATATACTCCATGACTTCACACTGATGATGACACAATCCAGAATTCGTATAACGTTACATTCATTAATACTGGTAACCTTACACATTTTCTTTTCACATTGTTTTGTCTAAAAAAAACCATATAAGCCTTTTGAAAACATAAAGTAATTTGTAATAATAATCTGAAAACTTTAACAAGTAATTAAATAATTTATTAAGACAACAAATAGTTTGAGTCTGAGGTTCAGTAGTTGACTTTTAAATTCACATGCAGCTGGAAAGTATCTCACAAGTCACATATAATTTTGAGTGATAGAAAAGATCTTATTTAAGCTGATATTATTCTTCATAAATTGAGAATCTAGAACTTACTTATATTGCTAATTTTTCTCAGAAAGTGTAAAAGAGTGTATTTAGACTCTTTTCACCTATCAGAGGGGAATATATAAGGCAGCAACATCAATGGCTCAGCAAATTAAAGCGGTGATAATTAAACTACTGAATGAATTTTTAAGTTTTCTGGATATTGCGTAGCAACGGGAAGAAAATTGCTTCAGCGCAGAAAATTACTTATCATTAAAACCTTGCGATTGTTCCCTAGAGCAATTTAATGAAAAGGAAGTTTAGTATTATAGAATGGCAACAGGAATAGATAGGGGAAAATATTTCAGAGCTCGTGATTGCTGTTGACTCATCCGAGCAAAATTTAGGATGATATAATCAATAATCATTCGCTTGCTTAAATTATTAATTAAGAATTAAAAATTAAAGTACATTGACGAAATCTTACACTTGAAACCTGAGCGTTTTAGGGAAAATCTTGCATATACACTGTAAAAACGATTCAGAAACGTTCCTGGAAAATAATGGGCAGCTGATGTGCCCAATTTCTGCCAGTAACATATCTTGCAAAAATCAGGAACGTTTTCCGCTAATATTCAGTAACCTTCCTGAAATTATTTCGGAAACATCCTTAAAAATTCAGAAATCTTCCCGTTTGAAGCCAGTCGTGTCTCTGAAACTTCGATAGGTATAATATAATAGCTTGGTCCCTTCTCAATTTGTTAAGAAAGTTCCGTAAGCAGCATTGCAGATATGGCAAGAGCTAAGGCTCCTATATAAGGGGAGCTGACTTATCCGACATTTTGGTTCCAAAATTGTCGGGCGAAAAAAATAAATATTTGCACAAAAGCCTTATTGCAGAAAACTGGTGTCCAAGCTTTAGGTGTGTTGCCCGATTGATGCTTGATTATTTTATTCTGTAGATGAATACAATTTAATTAATACAAATTAAAAACAAAAAAGTTGTGAAAATGAGGTTTATTACCGTAAACATTTCCCGATACATTTTAGCTGAATTTGTGAACGAAGTTATCTTTCAAAATTTACCTTAAGTGACATTTTACTCAACTTATCGTCAATTATTTTACTACTTAGCAACCAACGAATATTATGACGTATTTATAAATACTAGAAACGAGGTTGGATCCAATTCTGTCTTGGAACCAAAATGTCGGATAAGTCAGCCTGTCCTTTTCAAGGGGCTCTAGCAAGAGCTAAGTCAGAATTTCATTCTCTTGCAACGCAGCGTAGTCCATACTTATTCGTTCCCTCTGGGAATTTTATCAACATGGACGAGCCGTAAATAAGCCAAAGCCGATTAACTTTATAAATACGCAAAGTTAATCTTTAAACTGGTAGCTAAAACTTTTTTTACACCAGTGAGAAATGTGCATTCGTGCAACTTGTAGCAATTCAGGAAACTTTTTGACAATGGTACTTGATTTTTCCAGGAAGTAGATAAAAACCATTGTAATCCCGACACGTTACACGGAAATACTCAGTAACGTTTCGAAATTTTTTTACAGTGTAGTTCTTGAATACAATTGTGCAAAATGATACCAAATCTCTTTCCATAATCTGGTCATGTTTCTGTGATCCATCTGTTTTAGATAAATTCGATTTTTCTTAACTGATTCTCCTTAATCTCAAGTTTTCTGATTCCGAGTTTTCTGCTAGATCTAACCTGACCTACTAGCTCGAAGTCATGTGGTTCATAGAAATTACTAATACGGCCATTAGTAATTGCTACTCTAATTAGTACTCTATGCTGGGGGTTCATTTTAGTAGAATAGGTAGAAAATGTTTTAAACACGAACTTCTTTTTATAGTCACAAAATTTAAAAATCAGTTGAAAAAAAAAGCCATTAAATAGCAGTTCTATAATTTACTTTCCTTTGTTCCAATCATCGGAGTTTTTATTTTTATAGTTCACAGAAAACAATTCAGAATCATTTCCTGAAGATTCGCGAGAATTTCTGAAAAAGCGGAAATTCTGAAAAAGGGCACTTAATTATACGTCAGTGTACACTGTAAAAAAATTCCGAAACGTTACTGGTTATTTCCGTGGAACGTCTCGGGATTTCACATGTTTTCACCTATTTCTCTGTAAAAACAAGTATCTTCACAAAAACGTTTCCTGAATCGCTACAAAATGCACGCGTGTAAAATTTTCACTCTTATGGAAAATACTTTTAACAACCAGTTTAAAGACTGAATGAGCATGTTTATTAAGTGTATCGGCCTAAGCTTGCGTGCGGCCTATCCAGGTTGACCAAATGAGAGCGAAAAAGTCAGTGTATAGCTACAGCACAGCTTTGCAACGCAGGAACTGCAGGCAAAAAATATGGTTGGTTCCTTGCATAGCTTTGACCGTGGTTGCTCTGATCTTTATGGAGCCTTCTTAGTAAATCAAGAAGGTTCTAATCAATAACACTAAACCTACTTAATCTTTCTAGAAGGTTCTAGAAACATGACTGGCTTTAACAGGGGAGATTTCGCATTTCTTCAGAAAATTTCAAGGTTAATTTCAGAAAGGTTACTGATTTTTGGCGGAAAAGTTCCTGGTTTTTCCAAGATATGTCACTGGAAGAAATTGGGCATATCAGCTGCTTATTATTTTCTAGGAACGTTTCTGAATCGTTTTTACAGTGTAGGTACGGTGTGGTGGAGAAAAGTATGTACGATTTAGGGTCAATTATACTGATATTTAGTAAGATTTCAGCAATGAAATATACACATACACAACACAACGGTAGTAGCAGTTTGCGCAATATTAAAAATAAACATAAAATTCAAAAGAAAAAAAAACTGGGGAGGGATGCCCAAAGCGGGAAGGTTCTCCAAAGCGGGTGGGTCTTTGTATGCTCACCCCCCCCCCACCCCCAATGGTGGGTCAGCGGCGATGCATACGTATTTCGTGTTTACATGAACACCCTCTACTTTTGCTCAGTCCCAGCGAAGCAGCATTGTAGCGGCATGGCACAATCAGACTTAAAACTTAAAAAATGATACATTTCTTTAAAAAAATATTTTAAACTTGTGATAAGGCAAAGACCAGCTTAGTTCTTTGATTGTCAAAAATCCTTATATATTAATTCTGTAGCCTGTTTTTGGTTTCTACGCGAGATTTTCCTCAATTCTTGATCGATTTCTTTGATTTACACCTTATTTTAAAGCTTATCGTGCAGGCTACTGACGAAAAATAGACCCACGGTCTAAAAATTGTTTTTTTCGGGCAATAAAACCTGTTTTAAAGAAACAGAATGAGGTTTTCGATTAAATTTATAACTTTAACTTGCATGGTTACCGACAGAGCTGAATAGCTTGATCGGCAGAGCGTTCGACTGGTAACTAGGAGAATGAGTGTTCGGGCCCACGTCCGGACAATCTGCATCAAAAAAATAGAAAAATATCTCGCATTACATGAACAATGAATATTAAATATGAGGGAATACATGGGGTAAAAAACGCTCCTAGCTGTTATGAAAGCTTGATGCAACACGGTGCTAAATGGATACTCAATTGTAAGGTTTTTTTTTAAGCTTTGGCTCCGGGAAGAAAATTAAAGCATAATGTAAGCGAAAATATAAGTATCAGGTTTAAGATTGCAGAGTACATTGGAATTGTTTTTCGTTCAGTAAAATATAATAAATCGTATGTTGAAATACAGATTCTTCTAATGACTTTTTGACTCTTTGTACAAATAAAAAATACTACCTCAATTTAAAGAATGATATATATTTTTTTCTTCTTTTTGCAAAAAAAGAAAAATAAATAGCGTATCAAATTTTTACTACATTTTACGCTTGAAAAAGAACTTAGTTCAAATTATTCTGTATTTTAACCGTACTGTTAAATGATGAACACGTGCTGCCATCTAAGTCATAACGGTTCAAACAGCCTGCGATAACAAATTGTAAAAATTTTTAAAAATAAAAACACTTTTCGGCAAGAAAAAACAATTTAAAATTACCTGTGGGTTTTTTTTTCGGTAGAGCGTTCGGCTATAAACTGTGTAAACTTCGGGCCAGTTCGGGCTGTCCGACATAATAGCAAATCTACAGTAATATTACGCATTACATGTACTCATAACATACAACAGATAACACACGTAATAAAATAAATGCAGTGGGAATGCTATTTGGTGTTTCGACTCCATTATGCAGGCTACAGTTATCATTCAGATAAGTTGACTGCTAATCGAAGGGTGTTCTTTTTTTTAAGCTTTGACACCGTCCAGACCACTGAGCATAATGTAAGCATAAAAAAAATATTACATATACCTCAAGGGAATCCTTTTTGTGCAGAAAAACATTTTCATTGTATGCTGAAATGTAGATTTTTCTAATAGCAGTGTTCGAACTTTTGTACAAATGAAAAAATAATACGCCAAATTAAAACTACGATTTTCAACCAGTAAATCTTTAATTATTTATTTGAATACGATATAAAACATTAAAATTTTTATTAACTTCATTAGTAAGAAATCATTTTCTACTCCTCTGCTTTCGGCTGAAAAAAAAAAAAAATCATTTTGTCTACGTTCGAAAAATTACACTTAAAAAACGGACTCAGTTCAACTGGTTTTTGTTTTAAATTTTAAGTGTTCGATTAAAAGAAAAACAAGTGCGGGCTTTTAAGCCGTACAGGTTAAAGAAGCCTGGAATGGGAAATTGTTAAATATTCAAAAATAAAAACGCTTATTTTTTCTACCGAATTTATTACTTTTCTAGAATGTTTGTTTCAATCGCTGCGTGAGATCTTTCTCATTCTTTAATCAATTTTCATGTTTTACGAATAATTTTAAATCGTATCATGCTGGCTAATGACAAAACATAGACGCATGATCTTATTATATTTTTTTTCGGCGAAAAACTTTTTTACTGTGTTTTATTACGTATTCCTTTAATGAATAGCATTCGAAAAGGAAGACACAGTTGCTAGGTTTGTTGAAGCGTCGTACTGTTAATCAGAAAGGCGCCAGTTCGAATCCGTGCCACTAAATATCTCTTTAATGTTTCTTTTTTTCCGTCAGATGCTCACATGGGCAGGACTGTATTTGCCACAACCTGTTTTTTCACATGCAAAAAGTGATTTTTCACGTGTCACTCAGCCACACTTTTAACGACATTTATATTTGCATTGAAAATACGTACAACCAAAAGGGAAGCGATGATCAAATTATCACAACGTTGTATTTAACGAGGTTTTGTTACTGATGTCTTCAAATTACATGCCTTCTCTTGTGCGCTTACTTTTTTCCGTTTACTTTTTTCGGTTTTTCTTCATAATATTCTTTCTTTGAAATTTTTAAAGAGCGAAATGCCTTATGAAACGATTCTAAGTACAGTGCGGAGTTCCACACGGGTCGACTAGTGATATTTATTTTTGCATTGAAAATACGTACAACCAAAAGAGGAGCGATGATCAAATTATCACGACGTTGCATTTAACGAGGTTTTGTTACTGATGTCTTCAAATTACATGCTTTCTCTTGTGCGCTTACTTTTTTCCGTTTACTTTTTTCGGTTTTTCTTCATAATATTCTTTCTTTGAAATTTTTAAAGAGCGAAATGCCTTATGAAACGTTTCGAAGTACAGTGCGGAGTTCCGCACGTGTCGACTAGTATTACGTTTTTCTGACACCATCCACCTACAAACTACGATAGTCATTTCGTTTGTTTCGTTTTTAAATTCAAGGTTATAATTTTTGAAAAGAAAAAAAAAAGGCCTTCAGGCAAAGCGGGCATAGGATTTAATCATATATTTATTTATATACATACCAGTGGTACCCGCACGGCTTTGCCCGTAATAGAAAATTAAAAGGTCTTTTGGTTCGCCTGTACATTTACAAATAATGTATGGTGAATTTTCACGCCAATTGGCTTGTACCCATGTTACGGTTCCAGATTATGATAATTTCGTACTTTACTCGTCCATCTTATGATATTTTTGTTCTTAAAATTGGATTGGAAAATGGACCACATCGAATTTTCAAAAAATCGCTTCGAGGTGCACACCCCCATGGTACAAACTAAGTTTTTGCCAAATTTCATGAAAATTGGCCGAACGGTCTAGGCGCTATGCGCGTCACAGACATCCTGACAGACAGAGGGACATTCAGCTTTATTATTAGTAAAGAAAAGAAGATAAAGGAGATATATATACTCGTGTATATATATATATATATATATATATATATATATATATATATATATATATATATATATATATATATATATATATATATATATATATATATATTTGACTCGTGTGCTGACTTAGATTTCCTTTTTCAACAGGATAAGTATAACTTTAAAAAGTATTTTTTAGGATGGCAATTGATTTGTCTATTAATTTAATCGGTTTGTTCTTTATGTTTTATAAACAAATGTGCTGACTTTAAACTGGATATTAATACCTTTTTTATATATGTTTTATAATGGCAGGTAGCTAGTTAATTATTTTTATTATTTATAACTTCATATTTGATTGGAAAATGTACCAAATCACAATTAGTTAAGCTTACCCGCTTTGAGCTCCTTGGTAGGGCAATGCGGGTATTTCAAATGTGTGTAAAGTTTGATAATAAATAAATATTGGGTTTGAAATAATACAAAAATCAATTTTTATTTTGAAGTTCAAGAGAACCCTGCTAGGAAATAAAACCGAAATTGTTGCGATAAAATCCAAAAACTACAATTTTCGAACGTTCTTTGAAAACTTTCCCGCTTTAGGCCACCCTCCCCTATAACAGCAGTCCTGTGTAGTGGTTGCATGGCATTAAAAATAAAGATATCAGAATTTTAATTTTTAGACTTTTAAGTTTAAAAGCTTGAATTTCTAGGTTGTTTGAATCATTTCACTCGCGATTTTATGGTACTTAAGATTTTCATTTTATTGAACATTCTTAGTTGCTTCCACCAAGATATTCGATCGAATGAAATCCATCTCCTTAATATATTTTCCAAATCTCTCACCAATAAATCTGTTCAAAAGAAGATACAATCGTAAAACTTAGAAAGAGTTATTTCAAAAGATCTTCCCCATTTGCACCAGAATGCTGCTTTGTTGGATGAATAGAAAAGTATACCCGTGAAAAGTATTGGATTTGAAGATTTCCAATATAATGACTCTCTTTCAATGAAGACAAAATGGTGAAATCATTTGCCGTTAGAATTATCGTATAGTTACAATACAAACGGTTTTGAGCGCACCAAAAATTGTTTATCAGCTGTATTTATCTCAATATTCATTAGCGGTTTAGTTATTATGCCTTTTTTTCATTTGGCACGTTAAATTATTATGCTTTTATTTTCCTTTTATGAGTAATTGATTGATTATGAATATGATTTAAGAGTTGACATGGTAAATGGAATAAACCTCAAATGTCGAATTCTTTAGGATTCATCAAAACGGATCCAAAGCTGTCCATCTGTATAAGATATTTGTTGATGACAAAATTACTCTAAAACATTTGAGATAAAAAATGTTGAATTTTATCGGCATACATATTTTTTTAAATTTCAACAATAGATACATTTGCTACTCGGAATAAGTGCCCAAATAGATACCTTGTTTTGAAATTTTTTCCCTTTCTGTCTCTATATAAGCCAGAAAAGAATTCAAGTGAAAAACTTAAGTTCATTATATTTTATCTGCAAAAGTTGATACATCAAATGAAACAAAATCTATAAATGGTCAAACGATTAATGCTTGCTCGTTTGATGCGACGTTAGAAGGATATAAAGAATCAAACGGTTGGCTGAGGTTCAGAAATAAAATAGTCTAATCAAGTGTTTTATGTACAGTTTATATATAAACCAGCACAACTATGCATTTCCTTCATTTATGCCATGATCCCTCTAGCTTTATCGGAACGGCATTTGCTGTTTCAAACACATACTATTACTCGATAAGTAATGAAATGGGATCCATACACTAAAGCTTAACAAACACGATAAGCGACGCAGTTAGAAAAAAAATAGTTATAACAACCTTGTTTATTCAGACTTTTCTGGGAGCAAAGGCAGACCGGAAATTTAAAATTTGAATTATAAGCCAAATGAATCCTTGAATATGCAAACTTACCGTTTATCACGATAAAAAACGGTTAGCATTACGTGGTGAAACTGTATCTGCTGCGCAAGTTGCAACTTACGAATAAACAGCACTTTACTCATGTGAAGTTGAGTGACTATGAAACCAGAACATGATAAAAAACCATGTTCTGGTTTCATGGTCACTCAACTTCACATGAGTAAAGTGCTGTTTATTCGTAAGTTGCAAAATGCGCAGAAGATAAAGTTTCACCCCGTAATGCTAACCTTAATCATGTTGAAGCAGGGATCATAACTTACATTACATTTCACTTTTCACTCTAAGGTCCCCCGCACCTACCACTCCTTGTGGTTTAACCAGTTGAATGGGATCCTGAAGACAGCTCTAATTTTTTGATCCACACCAGAAGCTGATTAGTCCCTGGTCCAGCAACCCTACATTGTTTCACTCGAAGAACTTTATGACAACGAGCATGTTTAACGTCCCCCTGATATCATCAATGAAGGCGGTGGATCTTCGACCGGCTAGGATCGAACCCGGGACCTTATGGTCACAAGTCCGATGCCTTACAGATCAGGCCACCACGGCCTCCATTACATTACACTCCAGGATCCCACATACCTACGTAGTTACAACCGGTTTCATGTGGCCCTGAAGACTGCTCTGTTTTTGCATACAGACTAGATGATAAGTGGTCTTCGTTTCAGAACTTCCGGAGATATTAGTTAGGGATGGAAACTGGAAGACTTTGGGACTACGATATATTTAACGTGCCCCAGTGACCATTTATGAACAAGGATGATCTCCGACCGGCTGGCATTGAACCCGAGACTATTATGAGTCAAACGCATTACCAATCCGTACACTACGACCTCTCTCTTAGATAATTTACCTCTGACGATGACGTAGCAAACTAAGACAACTATTTTCAGCTTTGTTAATATACGTTATCATTATGCTCGGTGACACACTCATGTTCCCAATGACATTTGTTTTCTTATTATTCAAAGTAAAAGATGTCGATGCTAGCAATTAATTTTACAGCATAATTTTGCAAATTAGCAGTAAATTAGAATATTTTTGTTTACTGCTAATGTGCATAATAAGGAAACGTGTTGCTCAAATGAAGAGCTGGAATTTATGTTTGAAGATGTTGCTACAAAGTTCGTAGCAATCTATTTGGGTTGCGTGACGTAGTAAATGTAGAAATATTTCTACATGCGTCATTAATTTGAAACTACGTCTCATACTTTTTAGCATAGAATAATTTAAAGCACCAACATATTAGTTCTTCTAATTCGAACAAAAATAGTAAAGTCTGTGATTCCTATTGCGGAAATGAAAGTAAAGTACTGCTTTTGTAGTGCGTAGGGAAATTGTTGGGAATATCTTAAACTTTGAAAGTTCAATGTACTGAATAAAGGTCTGCGGAGTATGCAGTTTGCAGATTATGAGTAAAATTTAAAAATAATTTTATTACCAAGAGTGTGTAGATTCTCCGTTCATTGAAGCCTTTTAAAAGCATTCTGTGCATCGGTGTGTTGACAATCTAAAACTAAAAAATTATATCCATCTTCACAAACATATTGGAAATTATTAAAGTGATAACTTTGCACTCCAGCAAGGAAAGTGACGTAACTTAAAATTTTTGAAAAACGTACTAACTACTGATTAATAATCTAAATTTAATGCTCTTTCTTGCTACAAAACTTGCACAAAGTTAGCTTGTAAATAAGAGGCGCGTAGTTTCGCCAAAACGATATAATTGATAGTGACACATCATTAAAGTTTGACAAATTAGAAGAACGATTTTCGAACTTTTTGAAGTATGCGTTATCAATTTAGACAGCAAAAACTAACCAGTAAACAACCCATCATAATTTTCTTCCGCGTATTGTTCTATTTGAGACTGTATCACTTAAAACTGCTATTGCGTAAAACCTTGATTTTTACAAAATGCTGTTTTCTTTGAGTTGTGTCACTATCCTTGCCGGGGCGCGATTTATCGAAAATAAAACAAATATTTCTTAACTGAACGCTTTAGAGTTTTTTTCTCTTTTTTTTTTTTTTTTTTTGTAAAAACTTGAAGCTATTTTATTGAATTTTTAAATTTTCATTTCATGAAAAGACTAATATTTACGCAAATGTTAGGCTCAATCTATTTTTTTTTCACTTTAAAAAAATATATTGAAAAAAATATTTAAAAAAATTGTTACAATTTTTTTCTTAAATAAAGCAATGAAATTACGTTTGCTTCAGCATTATGCTTCACAAATATAATCATAAGAGAACCTTTCGATTTTTTCACAAGTAACTGAAAAAAATATCATTGCATTTTTTTTTAAACTTGTTTTTTTTTTTTTTTTTTTTTTTTTTAACTGTACGTATAGTTCTCGATAAAAAGAAATCGAGTTTCAAAAGAGTTGCTAATAATCATTATTAGAATTTGTAACTATACATATGCACCAAAAATAACTTTATATAAAACTAATGGGTAAGGCATCAATATAATATTTTATTTATTCACTGGTTCTCTGAAACAGCTAATTCGAACCTGCCCTATCCCAGCCATTGCTCTATTATTTATTTCTGTCTCTCGCATCAAATCTTTACCGTTATCGCCCTTCCGCTCTCCCGCCGAGCCTTTTCGAACAAATTCAAACTTTCTATGGTAAAGGTTATTATTCCCAGTGGCAAGTTTTACAAAATGTACTCTGACAAACTTCGTAAAGTTTCTCATTAATTCACTTACGAATTCCCATTAAACAATTAGAAGTTTATTGTAGATTACACCCCTGAGAACGGGAATGCTTTTCAAAATGGTTCCAAGTAAAGATTATTGGCATTGACGAATTTGACTGGTGTACTTAATGATTTGCTATCATTAGAAATGTTCTCTCGTTAATTTATTATTCACTTAAAAACAAACTATTGAAATTTATGTTTCGAATGATTAATGCTAGCCCAAGTTTTCAGTTAGTTTTCATTGTTGATTTTTTTTAGCTTTATTAATGTTAAAGACACGTTTTTGGTGTACTGTTTTTTTTTTTTTTTAGTTTTTTCAATGTGCACCCATACCTTTCGGATTGTATTTTAAACATTTAGTGTTTCCAGTTCACACGTCTACATTTTTGTATAAATTTTCCTGAAAGCTTTAAATATTATTTTTGAAAGCTATGTATGGCCAGTGCATTTGTTAGGGTGTAACGGGAAGGATAGGCAGCATCGTGTCCCACAAAATGTTTAGAGTTTTATTACAAAATTAATGCAGATGTAGTTCAACTTGGTTTTTAACCACCTTTTCTGTTAATGACTCCCTTAAAGGCCAATGCTCCAACATTTTTTACAACAACTGTACCTAGCGTATAGAAAAAATTGCTTAGCTGTATAGCAAACATTAAATTTATAAAGGTGTTTTTTGTTTTGAAGAATTTATTTTATTTTATTTATATTTATTTATTTATTTTTTGATATCAGCAATAAATACCTGAAGTTAATAACTTGGTACACAGACAAATACGTCAAGTAGAAAAACAAATTTCAATTTTTATAATTTATGTAATAATACAACAAAATTTTTGGCTCAGATGGGAAAAGCGTATGAAACAGGTTTGTCTTCAACTGTTAAAAAAACTGTATTTCAGGTGTTTCAGTTGTATGAATATGTACTATATTGTGTTTCGAAAGTGCTGCGTTATGAAGTATGTGTAGTGAAATGCAATCCAAATCTGTTCTGAAATTATTCTTGAATGTGGTCAGGTTAGAATATTGGTTAAATTTAGTTCTCTTTGAACCTACTTGAGAACATATTAGGTTCATATTTGAGAACAGATATGGGATACATTTGAGGACGAACCGGGGACACATTACAATGATTATAACAAGTAAAGGGTCAGCTGGTTATATACTGAATACATACTGTAAATTTCGTATTTCTTTTCCTTTTTCTTTTTAAAAAAACATTACAAACGTTTTATAAACTTGTCGCTAAGTTTCTGGTCTTCAAAGAGTTAAAAGGTTTCTTTTACTACCAGTCATTAGAATGGTGGTCTCAGGCTTTCCCCGGAATCCATCGCCTGGCAGCTGACTATACTAACTCTACTCTTACTTTGTAAGTGCATAAATAGCTTGTGCTCGGTAAAAAAAAAATGAGTGCTTCATAGATGTGTGCTAGAAGTATCCCAAAAAAGTCGACTGTGCGAGCGTTAAAAAAAATGTTTTAAACTCTGCTGAACTAAACGAGTTTTTAAACTTTAAAGTGTGCTTTAACGTAACGTTTAAAAGGGGGCAACTGTTCGAGTTCAAGAGGTGTTTTAATATTTTAAGTTTATAGAGTATCCCAAAAAAGGTACACAGTTTCAAAATATTGCCAACATAATTCATTTTTAAGTACTACTGAGAGACTAAAAATATTTGGTAAGTACAAAAGCAGTTTTGGAATGGAGTTTCAACGAAATACAGAAAAAAACACGCTTAACTACTCGGCTATTACAGTGACAGGAAGGAAAGAAAGCTGTCATTCGACGTGGTTTTAAAATCTTCTTCAAAACTGCGAAAGTAAAATTTTGATATGTGCTCACAAAAAAAGTAAAATGAGCATAAATCAAAGTTTCAAATAGGAAACCCTATTTGTTTCTACATAAATGAGTTTTTAAAGCTTAAAAAATGGCTAGGGTTCCAAATTTCATTGTATTACTATAAGTAGAAAAAAAAAGAAGAAAAAAAAAACAGTGACTGTCACCGCTTGTGCGAGTAAAATGCTACTTTAAAGCGATTTCTACCCTGAACATACAATTGATGCATCGGAGTGTAAAGGTGTAAAAAAAAAGTGAAAATAATAATTATTTTTTATGCATTTTTGTTGAAGATTTTTTTTTTGTTTTCTTAAGTACTATTAAATAGCACAGCAAGATCTATTTTTCTTTAAGGCACCATAAAATTTTCTATGCAGCTGGAAAAAACACGGCCAAAAATCCGGATTCATTTTAAATTCAAATGGCACAACGTTTATTGCATTTACTTGACGAATTGAAAACATGCTTAATTTCAACTTCTTCTTCAAAACGACGTTGTAAGCTTCAAAAATAACGGATCAGTTGTAAAATTAATATTAATAACGCCAACTTCAAGAAGTTTAAATGCGAAAATTTAAAACAGTAATGCATATATTCCTTACACTTCATGTGTGTATGAAACTCATCAGAAATAAATTCTCACAAATCTCATGAACCCACACTGCTGTCAGTAAAATATTATTAGTCGACTAGTTTCTGAAATCACTGCTGCTTCGATTCATGCATTGAGAAGTATCCGACACTTTGAGTAACGATTCCCCATTTACGAAATGACAACTGAAACTTTCGTCTCAAGAGATTCATATTTTCGTTAAGAAACCGGGATAAGTTGTCTGAATGCTTCTCCTTCATGCTTGTATTAACTTTTTGATGAAAACTGTCTGAAAGCGAGACTTATGACAACCAATGGTGGTCCATAACAAACTACTGAAATGTGTTTTAAATTTAGTGATGGAAGAAATATACTTTCTCAGTTGGAATGCGCTTTAATTGCTGAGTAGAGATAACAGTTAATTGAAAAAAAAATCCTCAACGCATAAACAGTTCGTAATTAGGAAATAAACCGTTGTGCCGAAAGTAACAGGAAATATACAGATATACCAAATATACAGATGAATGCAGTCACGTGTTTCAGGGTTCCAAGGAACCGTTTTTTCAATGCAATTAGTGAGCGTTTGGATGAAAAGACAACTCGTTAAAGCAACGAGGATGAGAAGTAGAAAGCTTGAACAGCAAAATAGCAATTAAAAAAGATAATCAAGAAAACATGGTACTCAGACTCGAAATGTATTGCATGATTCCCGTCAAGGAAAAAACCGTTAAGCAATAAATTTCTCAGAAAATTTCGTAATAATACATATTTTAACAAAATAAATTATTCCGGCTTTACAATTGGCGGTTTCATTTTGACAGCAAAATATATTAGCTGTGGTTACGGTTTTTTGCACAGTTTCAAAAACTTAAAAAAGCGTTTTCTGAGAATTAAGAATTTCATTGCTGTTAATGTTTCCAGTATGACAAAACAACACAGCAAATGAATTTCAAAATAGATCAGTGCAAAATTTAAAAATTTCAACAACATATGACATTTTTATTCCGAAACAGAAGCATAAAATATATGCCTGATTTTTCCAATATAACTGCCGCATTAGTTATTTTTTAAGCTAAAAGAGATTTTAAGATGAATATGAAACAATCATTAAATTTTTCCGTGAAAATACAATCATATTTCCCCCTGTGTTTTATTTTGTGCAGATTAATTGAAATCCAAAAAACATGTCTACAAAAACTTTTTTTAAAGTCTTCCCTTTGCAACTTCACGATTTGCGTCTAAAAAGCACCAAGGTTCCAAGAAAAGATATCTGTATGGAACAGACATCCGAAGAAAAAAGGGACGTAACCTTGAAGAGAGAAAATAAGAGATTCAATTCATTCTGTACACCAAACGCGTTTGTACAGCACTCTGTATTTGAAAAGAATACTTTATTTCTGAATGAGAATGAAGAGAAAAGATTGAAGAATAACTTTATTCTTTACTTTCCTAAAGAAATCGATCAGTTTTGTGGGGGAATTTAAAAATATTCTATTTGATGATTTCTGAAAAGAATGTTTTTTCGCAAAAGTTTTCGACTTTGTATTCATGATCTCGTAAGAAAAGATAACATTTATGTAAAAGCTTTTATGTTGAAAGCTTCCAAATATAAAAATTTTTCAGAAGATCGCTTGGAATTAAGAATTTTTAAATGGATTTTTTTATCTCAGCTATTTTTTCATTTTCGTATTATTAATTTCGATTATCGCGAAAACGTCCAATACGTATTGCATCGGATTAAAGTAAGTACACTAGTTTTATACAATCAGCTTAGCGACGTCTAATATTTCAGAGCTTTGTTTAGGCATTTTTTTGACATTAAAATAGGGATTTTATGATGTGGATAGCAGTTATCGCATTAACAATGACTTTGTTGATTTATAAAAGAAAGTGATTTTGAAGTTAGAACATCACTTCAAAATACAGGGGGTTATTTTTAAAATATAGATTGAGCTTTCAAAAATTGTAATTAATAATATAATTATTAGGGGTTGCAGTTTTATCATAAAATACTTTTCTTTAAAATTTATTAGTTTTCTCAAACACGACTTTATTTTCTAATATATTTTATCCGTGAATTTTTAATTGTATTTTTAACTATCTGTACCCACACGGCTTTGCCCATAGTAGAAAATATAAAGGTAGTTTGGTTCACCTGCATATTTACAAATAATGGATACTGAATTTAGCGCCAATTTGCTGTGTTAATTTGCTCGCCTATGTTATGTTTATTTGCTCGTCCATGTTATGATAATTCACTCATCCATGTTATAATAATTTGCTCGATAAAATGGGTTTAAAATTGGAATAGAAAAAGAACAAAATCAAATATTCGAAAAATATCTTTAAGGTTGTCCTACCTATGCTACGAACTAATTTTGTGCCAAATTTCATTAAAATCAGGTGAACTGCCTAGGCGCTATGCGCGTAACAGACATACAAATATCCAGACATACAGACTTTGAGCTTTATTATTAGTAAAGATTAATTCATTTTTGTTTCTATTTTTGTTTTTATGTATTCAGGTATTTTTTCCTTCGCGGAAAAAGTGATAATTTACAATTCTCATTTAAGTAGTACACAGCAGAACTACATTTGTTCTTTTGTAAAGCATGCTTTTTCATACTGAAAAAAAAATCTTTTGAATACGATTCAGTGTTTCAGTTTAATAATTTAAGGAAGTATTTGGACTTTATTAATGTAATTAGAGTGGCTTGTGCACTATTTCTTTTAAATTCTTTTCTGTTAGAGTACACAAAAACAGAGCTGTGGAGTCGCACACTGTAAAAAAAAAAGATCTGAACCGTTACTAATTGTTTCCGTGGAACCTTGCAAGGCTTCACAGATTTTCATTAATTTCCAGGGAATGTTAAGCATATTTGTCAAAAGGTTTCCTGAAGTACTATAAGTTGCACGAATGCATACCTCTCACTGTTGGGAAAAACGTTCTTAGCTAAAAGTTTAAATATTAATTGAGTGTATTTTTTAGGTGTATCGACTTCACTTCGATTACAGCCCATCCAGAATTTCCAATGAAAGCAAAATTTAAGTCTCTGGATTCCATACCGTTGTAAGAATTGCTGGCGAGATGCATGATCCAATCTATTGTTTTAAGTCTGCTTAAGTTTTCTCTGAAGATTCCGCAGACATGGCTGGCTTTTACCGGAGATTTCTGAATTCTTTAGAAATATTCTCGGATAAATTCAGGAAGGCTTTTGACCTTTAACGGAAAAAGTTCCTGTTTTTTGCAAAGTACTGGCAGAAATTGGGCACATTAGCTGTCCATTATTTTCTAGGTACGTTTTTGAAGTTTTTATAATGTAGTCGGTTTGAGCTGATTTTCGAGCAAAGGAGTCGGGTTCGAAAGTCGCAGGTCAAACATTTCAAGAGTCGGAGTCGGAGTCAAAGGTTCTGAAATTCCCGCAGTAAGAGCCGGAGCCAGGTTCGGGTTAATTTCTCTTCCGTCTCTGCAGTCCTGCTCATGACTGCCTGTTTGGAAGTTCCATAGCACAACATACAACAGTTTTACAAAAAAAAAAAAAAAAAAACTACACAAAAAGACATTTAAAGAAAGTTTATTAAAATGAAATAAATAAATAAATTGATTAATTTAATCAAATATAATAAAAGAATGGCTTCACCAACAAAGCAGTTCATTTGTGACCTAGTACTTTAAAATTATTTTTCTAAACGTGTGAGGTAGCAAAATTATACTGAAAATTAATAAGACAAAAAATAACGTACTCAAATTTCAAATAAAAACTTTCCATACACAATTCAAACATTAATACGAATTTGGCGGCAAATATTAGTGTTATTGTATAGTTGTAGAATGAAACTTAACTATACAAAATGTCTTCCTCTTCTTGCTTATCTCTCTGTTCTGAATCAGATCAGATCCATGAGGTTGTTCGCCTTAATCAACTTCAAGACAAAAGCAACACAAAAAAACAGATGTTGAGCAGGGGCCTCTTCAGTATGACATTTGGTGAAAATTGGGAAAGTCCTATTACCATGGGAAAATCTGAGGGTTTTTAGATGACCTGTGCTCAGGCGAGGCAAAGCAGTTTGATCTCTCCTGTCACCCTCAAATCCAAGGGAAGTACCAGGACCCTCGCAAAAAAACCATGGATGCTCAGGAGGACGATACAAAATGTACGCTTAAGCTACAAAGGTTTAAAGTGCATTGACATTGTTTTCAATGTTACTCAGAACAGCAAATTCTATTTATAAAAGAGAAACTATGCGGTGAAAATGGATATTACAGTTATAAGGAATAAATAGTTTACCTCTGAAGTTTTATCAAAATCGAAATGACCCCGCTTATGTTGCTTTTTTAGCTCAAACTCAGTGTTTTAAATTCATATAAAAGAACTCAGTGTCAGAAAGAAATTAATTACAATTTGTCGTTAATTGCATACCATAAATGACTTTGTTACTACCAAAGCCACAAAATTAATTAGAAAAAAGAAATTGATAAAAAGAGAATTATATAGAAATTAATAATTAATAAATCAAAAGAAATTAATTAAAATTTGTCGTTAATTGAATATGCTATTTGGCTTTGTTACTACCAAAGCCACAAAATAGCGCGGCAGTCATAGATAATTAAATTATTCTAAATTAACTCTCTAAAACGACCAGGAGTCAGTTTGATGGCTAAAAAAGCTGAATGCAGAACTTTACCCTAACGCATAAAGCATTTTATTTTCCTAGATAACGATATATTTATATTTTTTTACTATCTTCAAAATATTTATTTTCGTAGTCGAAGTATTTCATGCTTCTAGTTGCTACTTCTATTACAACTAGCTCTAAGCTAAAGAAAATCTCAGCTCAAAATACCGTAATAACTTAAATGCGTTTTCTAACCAGAAAACGTAGGAGAAATATCATTAAAAATATATCTATTTTGGAAAGGTATAAATTTTCTTCTTCTATTGGTGCGCATTGAAAGTATGTTTCCTTACTTTCAGTAAATGCTTCAATGCCATTTTGTGAGATGTTCAAAATTAGCTTCCTGAAATGGGCTTTGCTAATGATACGGACGCAGCAATTAGATTCCAAATAAATGAATGTTGTCTAAATTAAAAATTTAGCGCACAGCTATTTATATTTAAAAAAATGTTTCAAAGTCATATTTTTCGGAAAAGAAACGTCAAGAAAACTTTATCCGGGTCTAATTAATATTTTTAAAAAAAGTTTGAAGTTTTTAACAATAAGGCCGGCAATTTTTTCTCTCTTTTCTCCCTTTTTCTTTCCTTTTTTTAATTTTTTTTTTTAAATTCTTTTTGTGATTTCGAAACCAACTTTCTAACAATACTATCTTCTGATAACAGTTGCCAAAAATATTTTTTCAGTTAAATTACATAAACAAAGATATTAAAAACAACAAACTAGTTTAAAAAGTTAAAAAAAAACTAAATAACCTAGTTTCTAAAATAGTTTAGCTTTTAGAAGAACCAGTTTATACACATTCTTGTTTCAAAAACGACGTTAATAAAACGTAATCTGCAAAAGATTTTGAAAAACTAACGGAATAATACGAAACACGTTGAAACAACCAACACATTTGTACACATTCTTCTTTCACAAACGTCGTTAATAATATGTAATCTGCAAAAGTAGCGCTTCATAGAAAATAAAAATCCTTTGACTACAAAAACTACAAATATGTTCTCTAAAAATACGTAATGTGTGAAAGTATTTTCTGCTGTATACGAATAAATGGACTATAGTTAATTTAGCATGTAGATACACTGTAAAAACGATTCGGAAACGTTCCTGGAAAGTAATAGGCAGCTGATGTGCCCAATTTCTGCCAGTAACATATATTGAAAAAGCCAGGATTGTTTTCCGCTAATATTCAGTAACCTTCCTGAATATATCCTGGAAGCTTGCAGAAAATTCAGACATCTTCCCGTTTAAAGCCAGTCGTATATCTGGAACTTTAGTCTTGCAAAGCCGCAGCTACCCAGTGACTTATTCGCTCTCTGTGGGGGCATAGTTAACCTAGACGAGCCATAATTGAACTTTAGCCATTACATTTAATAAACACGCTCATACAATTTTTAAACTGGTAGCTAAAAATATTTTTCCAACAGTGAAAAGTCTGCATTCGTGTAACTTGTAGCAATTCAGGAAACTTTTTCGCGAATATGTTTGATTTTACGGGAAAATAGGAGGTGAAAACCTGTAAAATCCTGAAACATTCCATGGAAATAACCAGTAACGTTTCGAAACTTTTTTACAGTGTAATTAACACGAGTTTCTTTTCTTTCTTTCTTTTTTTTCTTTTTTTTTTTTGTAGCAGCTGGCAATGTAATTGGCAAACTGTAACACTTGATTCAGACTAGAGCGCATAGCTTTTTTTTAATACCTGTACACAAAAGCTAACTACAGATATTTTATTTTGAGCCATTACATACAAATCTTGTCCAATATCAAATTCAAAAAAAAAAAAAAAAACTGATTTGAATTGTGAAATTTTGAATTCAAATTATGTTTTTGGCAATCACGAGTTGCGACAGGATCCTACTCATTGGAGTTATTGTTTCTAGAAATGGCGCCTGCCCCCCCCCCCCAAGCCTGCCCTTCCTCCTAGGCGTTACGTGTGTACAGTTGTGCGTGCGCAAGCGCGTGTGTGTGTGCAGGCGCGTGTGCGTGTGATGTAAGCTTGTATGTGTGCGAAGATCTGTATGTATGCACGTAGGCGTGTGTGTAAAGAAGTGTTTGTGTGAGTGTGTATGTGTGTGAACGTGCGTGTGTAGGACATGGACCACTCCTACCAGGAGAAGCGGGGACAGCTGCTCAAGACCAGAAGAGCCACTCCTGCATAGGTCGGTGGGCGGTGGTGCTGCAGAGGCCCTTGGTCCAAACTGAAAAAGGAACCACAACGCCAAGGACGGTCAAGTAAGAACAATAAGCAATTGTGATTGCTCAAAAAAAAAAAAAAAAAACATAACAATCAATTATACGAAAAAGGCATAGCATTTTTTTCCGGATAAGATGCATTCTACGTATGCGAATAGCAAAACTGTTGAATGCTTTATGAGAAGCTATCAAAAAATATCTTTTCTGTTATTTTTCTTCGGAGAGAAATCATTTGAGGGTTGATAGTAGCTCAAAATATTGTGCTTATGAACTTACTTGTGGCACTTATAATAGACTTCGTTTTAGTTTTTCTCTGCAATCCCTCTTAAAAATAAAAGTGCAGCAGAGTTAAAAAATATATATATGAAATAACCATCTTTTACTTTTCACACGTCAGTCGGTTCCCATCTACTTGCATCAGAAAATTAAAGGCCAAAGTGGAAGTGAGATAAAAACAAACAACGCAATTTATGTCAAAGAAAATCTAATAACAATGCTTGATACCACACAAATAGCAATGAAAAGACTGAGTTTTGAGGATTTATGGTAACATTAGTTCTTTTCTCGAAACACAACCCTTTTTTTATTTGCTGGAGCTTTTTGTGTTGTTGTTAATCTTGACTGACTAACAAGAATTTTAGAGTGTTTCTTTCATAGTTTTTCTGATTAAAAACGTTATGTGAGTGACATGAAAATATTTTTTTTTAAATTAATGGAGAATTTAAAGCGCATTAAGTTACAATATCCCCTTAATTAACTGTTTATAGTTTTTATTTTTTTCTATAAGCATAAGGTACAAAAAGAAGAATGATTGTTTTAATATATTTGTAAGTAGGGAACTGCATATTTTAAGATCTTTTGCGTAAAAAAAACCTGTTGTAGTTAACATTAAATATTAATTTACTTAATACTGTAAATTATTTTTCTTAAGTACATTGAACATAGACTTCAATAATTTATTTATATGGATAGTTTGTAGGCTAAACACTATTTACATTTTCGTTTTTTATTAGGTCTTATCAGGTTTTAATAACAATAAAAATTTAATCTGCTATATAAAAAGTGACTACATTTAGCATTAATCCAAAAACAATATATAACTTTGCTGCCTATTACACTGCCAAAACGATTCAGAAACGTTTCTGGAAAATAATGGGCAGCTGATGTGCCCAATTTCTGCCAGTAACATATCTCGCAAAGACCAGGAATGTTTTCCGCTAAAATTCGGAAACCTTCCTTAAGTTACCGTGGAAGTTTCTTGAAAAATTCAGAAATTTCTTTTCTTTAAAAGCCAGTTATGTGTCTGGAAAATTAGAGTAAACTTAAGAATGTATCATATTATAGCTCGGCATCTTCCTGATTCATCAAAGAAGTTCCAAGAGCATCAGTGTAAACATGGCCAAAGATAAACCAGAGTTGCAAGTAAGTGAACGAGAATTTGACCCGCCTGCAATTATTGTAAAGCAAAGTAGTCCTCACTCATTCGCTCCCTTTGGGAGCTTAATTAGGATGAAAGGGCAGTAATAGAACTTAAGTCGATGCACTTTACAAATACGTTCATTTAATTTTTAAACTGGGAGCTAAAAATATTTTTTACAACAGTAAAACGTCTGCATTTGCGCGATTTGTAGCACTTCAGGAAGCTTTTTGACAATGATACTTGATTTTTCCAGGAAGTGGATAAAAACCATTGAAATCCCGAAACGTAACACGGAAATACCCAGTAACGTTTCAGATTTGTTTTTCTACAGTAAATAGAAGAGGAATTCACTCAGAAAATGCAAGCAAACAAGTTATATAAATATTTAACTCTCACCGAAAATAAGGAAACAAGTGCAAACGCAATATTAATTACACACATTATTATATTCGCAGTTTATAATGCAGTGCTAAAAAACTCATTATTGAAACCTACAAAATGTTGACATGAAGTTCATATGCAATGCGTTAAACCCTTTAGCACGTAAGTTTTATCAACTAACGCGCTATTATACTGCTGTAGGCGGCGGGTAAACGGTAGTATCTGCAGATATGAGTTTTCGAGATATTTGAAGAAACGTGTTTTGAATCCAATATTAACATTAGGAAAATATTGGAATTATATGTGTTTTTTTCGCTCTTTTCAGCCGAAATCAAATAAGCAAGCATGTCTAATAAAGCTCACATGCAATAGATGACAAAATACAAATAAATAAATAAATAAATAAAGAATTTAAAATTTGCTGTTACTGCCTTTTACCCATGGCAGTATAAGCTAAAACACTAACAATAATGAAATGTTTGAATGGGATCGTTTCCAAAATTTTAAACGTATTTTTTTCTGAAAGAGTATGCTTAAAAATATAGGATCTGACCATTTTTTAAATAATTTGTCTAAGTTTAATATTTTAAAAATATAATTTAAGTCGGTGCGCTTTTATTGTTTATGTCTTCTGCCGATGACATCACAAATGATGAAATCCCCATTCAGTGTTGCCATTCACAGAACAAAACATTTGATTCGCATCTGTGCTCACGTGTATTGGCAACGATATGGTTGATAGCAAGCGTAGAGCGCAATTTTAATTCGCTTTTTGATTATCATAACGTGGAAACGAGATAGAAAGATGCGCCAAAAAGCATCATTTGTAACGTCATCAAGACCACGTCTTGTTTGAAAAATCGGACATTTAAAAAAAAAATTATTAAAAAATAACTGTTGAGAAAATAAAAGTATTTTCTGGGTTCATGTTTTTTTTTTTTTTTTTGCTTATTCTTCAATTTTAATGACAAAAAGTACTACTTTTGATTGAAGGAAACAACCCAGTTGGACGTTTTTTTTTCCTTTTTTTCGCGCTTTTATTGTAACAGGAAACCAAATAAGCTTGCACAATAAAGCTACATTAGATGCCAAAAATGCAAAAAAAAATAAATAAATAAATAAATAAAAATAATTAAAACAAATTAATTTGAATTTTGACATCTTGAATTCAAATTATGTTTTTCGCAATCACGAGTGTCTGTGTGTATGTAGCCATGTGTGTTTGTGTCCAGGCATGAGTGTATGGGTAATTGTGTGTATGTGTGTTTGTGTGTGGGGGGTATATGTGGGTGTGTGTATGTGTTTGTGTGTCTGTTTGTGTGTCTGTATGCATGTCTGTGTGTTTGTGAGTGTATGTGTAGGTGTCTGTATGTATGTGTGTGTGTTTTTGTGTATGTAGGTGTATGTATGTATGTGTGTGTATATGCGTGTGTGTATAGATATGGACGCAACCTCGAGACGGCTTTCGCTAGAGGAGCAATATCGTGAGGAGTCGGTCGACGGTGATGCTGCAGAGGGTGCTGGCGGGAAAATAAAATGATAGGAACGCCATAAACAGCCAAATAAAAGCAATAAGCAATCGTGATTGCTCAAAAAAAAGGAATAATAAGAAGTTTGCAGTTACTGCAATTTACCTGCTCACGGCAGTATAAGTTTAACTGCAATTGCAAAGTATACTATTACAATCTAAAACTTTTTCGTCAGTAGTAAAAACAGTTATAGTTGCTAAAAATAAATTTATATTAATACAGAAAAAGAAGCCATTAAAATTTGCGCTTAAACAGTATTTTGTCAAAATGGTAACAAAGCAGATCATGTTAAACATTTCCCAAATCTCTGAGAAATCGATTTACGGAAACGAGAAAGCAACAAAAACTGATAAAACGCTTTAAAACATTGATAGCTTTTCGAAATTCTATTTCTTTGAAACCGTTTAAACCGTTAAGACAGTTATCCTTAAACTCCCAACTTTGGAGATTCACTGGAGCAAATATTCCACCGGCGACCATCCTCAGAATTCTAGTACTGCTTGGATCCATCGATTTTTTTTTTTTTTTTTTGAATATAAATTTTCCAAGCAGATAAGAAACCGCCGAGACCTCTAAACATAAAGCAGAGTTTGCAGGAGTAAAGTGATCCTTTTGTTTTTATGACAGTGCAATATGTTGTGCTGAAAGAATCAATGGCATAACCGTTATAAAACTGTTTATGTTTAGAAGTTTTATGGTTTTATTTCTATTTCAAAATCAACAAGAACACTTGTTTTTAGAGCAGAGGGAAAACACATATATTTTTTCTTAGTGTATTATAATGCTGTAGTTTGGAGTTTTAATGGTTGTATGTTTCAATGAAATTTCACTTTAATAGCAAAAGCGTGCTTGCAATAGATGACGTAAGTATGTGTGAAACTTCACATAAATTTTATCTTTTTAAATGTTTAGTATGTAAAGTATGTTAAACAATGCCTTGTAAAAAGTATTTGAGCTACATTGTATAAAATAGTACTTTGCACAAGACTCGTTCATCCTCTAGCGTGAAATTACATTAAATAATTTATTATACAAAAATACTATTATACAATGCTTCGGTTATTATTTATTCGGTATTGCTGACGAATAGTGGCTTCAGTACATACGCGTAATTACTGGTTATTACATCTTTATTCGTAGGGCTTATTTCTTAACCTAAATGTTTCAAGGCAAAAAAAAAAAAAAAAAAATCGTTTAGTACTTATTAGTTGAAATTTTATTTTTTTGCATGTGAGTATGTATGTACATTTATTGTTTTTTTTTTTTATATCTCTGCACGCTATAACCAATATGCACAGTGTAAATAAAATTATGCAAGGCAATAAAAAAATAAAAAACCCTTCAAAGGTAAGAAAACAATTTAGATAAAGTATAAAGAATACGAACAGGATAAAAGTATTTTTTGAGCTGGTGTAATAAAGAAGAAAAAATATATTTTTACTTTTTCTTGATTATCAATGACTTATATGTGTGCATGTTCCTATTTTTACGATATTTAGTTACTATTAATATTTTTAACAATGTTACTATTTCAATTTTACTATATTCCAATTTTACATAAATGCAAAAGGTATTTATTATTAAACTGCAGCAAAATGATATGCTCATTTCCTAGTACGCTTGCATTAATTTTATTTAAAGTCATAAAATACGGATAACAAACTACACAATGATAAGTCTGAGTTCATAAGAACTATAACTCAGTTTTATTAACTAATCTATTGCTGCATTTTAAACTTATTTTAAATACACATACTTTACAAATATTATAGGTAAATCAAATCTAGATATAGCACTATTTAAATATGGCACTATTTCCTTTTGATAAACTAATGATTAAAGTAAGTTTAATATGTAAATTTTTAACTGAAGACAAATAATACGCCTATTAAGAAGTAGTTAAGCGGTGTCGACTCATTTAACTCTAATTTATGTAGATATACTTCCAGGGTTCTAAATGTATTAAGAATTTTTTATATAAATACAAGTGGTACCCGCACGGCTTTGGCCGTAATAGAAAATTAAAAGGTATTTTGGTCCGCCTGTATATTTACAAATATGTATAGTGAATTTTCTCGTCAATTGGCTTGTGCCCATGTTACAGTTCCACGTTATGATAATTTCGTGATTTATTCGTTCATCTTATGATAATTTTGTTCTTAAAATTGGAATAGAAAAAAACCCACATCGAATTTTTGAAAAATTGCTTCGAGGCGCACACCTTCTTGCTACAAACTAACTTTGTGCCAAATGTCTAGGCACTATACGCGTCACAGCGATCCTGACAGAGATCCGGACAGAGAAAGATCCTGACAGACAGAGAGACTTTTATCTTTATTATTAGTAAAGACGATTGTTCATCAAATATGCTGCCTGCATATCGTAATACAATACTGTAAATTTCCAGCAGACGTTGGAATCACGTTTGGAACCCTTTTACAAAAAAAAAAAAAATATTCGAGTTTCTTGAGCGTACAGTTAAATGTGTTCTGAATGTATCCCACTCAGAATATTGGTTAAGTATAAACTATGTAACCCATTTGAGAACAGGTTGGGGGCACATTTAAGAACAGGTTAGAAACATATCTAGGTCAATTTGCAAAATCGCTACTTTCTTTCAAACGAATTTTAACAACATTATTTAATTACTAGTCAACACAATCTCATAGTATACTACTGCTAGAAATTTTGTCGCAGTGAATGATTGTCGAGTAATGCCGCAAATCTTTACTAACAATAAAGCCGAAAGTCTCTCTGTCCGGATCTCTGTTTGTCTGTCAGGATCTCAGTGACGCGCATAGCGCCTAGACCGTTCAGCCGATTTTCGTGAAATTTGGAGCAGAAATACTTTGTAGCATGGGGTGTGCACCTCGAAGCGGTTTTTTGAAAATTCGATTTTGTTCTTTTTCTACTCCAATTTTAAGAACATTTTCCCGAGCAAAATTATCATAAGTTGGACGAATCAATTACCAAGTTATTATAACGTGGAACCGTAACATGGGCAAGCCAATGGGCGAGAAGTTCATCATACATTATTTGTAAATATACTTTCGAACCAAAAAACATTTTAATTTTCTACTACGGGCAAAGCCGTGCGGGTACTACTAGTGTCACATAAACTGGATGATCCTTCCCTGTCCGTGGGCAGTCTTTTACCCGGTAATTAACAGCTGCTCGCTAGATTGCTATAAAATAAATAGCAAAAACTACTATCATAATCATATCAAAGGAGTGCACTGCAAATTGGTCTAAAAGATGGAACGTATAAGTGTTTTGAAACTGTTCCTCGAAGTATGCCGAAACAATTAAGTGTTCTCAGAAGGTCTTTGAAAAATGTGCTTTACAAGTTTTCTAAACAAGGGACAAGTGTCCGTGTTCAAAAAGCGTCTAAACAAGAACCAAGTATAAAACTTGCTTTGTGTCAGTTCATTTATAAATATTTTAATTTTGTTTGCTATTTGTCAATGAAACCCACAATGTGTCAAAACATAAGTTTTCTGAAATGACGTTTATGTGACACCTTCATTTTTTTCATTACTTTCATCATTAAAAGAACAAGGAATCTAAACGCAGTGACTAAAAATGTTTAGCTGCTGCTAGTTTCTTTCCGTTAACAAATTAAATATTGTCACGATGATTTAAATAATCACAGAGGACGTTTAACTAAACTAGATATTTTATTAGCTTGCCGCAACTCGCAGCATGGAAGAACTGGAGAACTGCTCACAACTCGTGAGGTTCCCGCTTTTATATGAACGTAGAACATTCTAGAACATTCCGTTGGAAAGTGAAAGAAACTTACAGAGCATTTTGAACACGGTGTAAATAAAAGCAATTTAAAAGTCCAAACACTGGAATGTCACAGCCGGGACCAGATCCTGGCTCCTACCTGCTCGAAGCCCCGCGCGCTGCCAACCGAGCCACACTGATTAACGTTTGCGCGGCAATATTTCTAATGAAGCTCCTAAATGGACTTTTAATTTTCCCTCTTGATTGCACATTGGAGACTCAAATGTTTTTTTTTTTTTTTTAATTTTTAATTTTAGTTACTTGCTTATGGCAGATAAACAATAATGCGAATATAACACTTATAAAAACCAAAATTACAAGACATAACAGATGTAGACATGGTTCAAAGCATTGATCTCTTTCAAAAATTGATATTTCTTACAGCCAGTTAAAATGTTAAGATCATCACCTAAGTTGTAAAAATTCGAAAGCAAATATTTCTTAATCGTTACAAGTCTGAAGCTCTTGTGCATTTTGCTTCCAATAAAATGTTTTGCTTTAGAATGCAAATCCGGAGTGGATAAGATTTCCCTTAAGCCTATAAAAATGAAACAACGTACGGAGGAATATAGAGGTACTTTACTTTTATGGCAAGGCAATACGTTCTTGAAAAAAATCACTATCATAACTGTCTTAAAATGTTTGTGGGGAAAACTTTTTATGTGTTTGGCTTTTTATTGTTAATAACATAACAAGAACAAAATATGTTTTGAGGCAGGGAAAATGTCTTGTCCCGATATGTATATTTTTCCCAAATGAGAGGTAACTTGTTCTATCTTGAGCATTTTCGAGATGTAGAAAAGGGAAAAAAAGGGCAACGAGATAGAGTGAAATAAAGGTCATTTTTCTAACCAAAAATTCAGTTTCCGTTTAAGTAGTTAGTTAAACTGAAAAAGTTTAAAAAAAAGTGTTTTAATTGCAAGAAAGTGAAACCAAATCTAAAAAGTATAATAAAACTAATTGTTTAATGTGGACCATATGATCTAGTGAGAAGCAAAGGGATGCAAGTGGCAAAATTAATAATTTAGAGATAACTAGTACATATGGTCGGTGAACCCCTCCTTTGTCTTGGGGCAAGAGATAGTACTAGTAGCCCTGGTAGGTGCTGCTGTACAGCATGATTTAGAAAAACGTTCAATGAAAGCCTACCTAGGACGTAATCTTTAAACGCGTTTTATTCGAAACTTGAAAATATCCACTTACATCCCTTTGCTTTCCACTGCCTCATATGTTCTTAGTATACGAGCTAAAAACATCCGGGAATGAAAAAAAACGTGTTTCTGGTTTTTAAACCATATGCATATGAAAAGGTTGAATTCGGACAGTATAGGATCTGGGACACACGTTTCATCAGGGGCCCACTATCCTTTTATGTAGACAACCAGAAAAGATGAAACCATCAGGAAATGAAAATCTTGTGCAAATATCTGAAAATATACACTGCCGTGACAGGTAAGCGGCAGTATCTGCAGAAATGAGTTTTCGAAATATTTATAAAAATGCGTTTTGGATTCAGTAGTAACTATAGGGAAATTTTGGAATTAAGTCTTTTTTCGCTCTGTTCAGCAGAAACAAAATGAACAATTTTGTACAATAAAGTTAACATACAATAGTTGACAGAATGCAAAAAAAAGAGAATAATTTAAACTGGACAGTTACTTCCTTTTACCAACGCCAGCATAAGCTAAAATGCTAAGAAACAGTAAGAAAAAACAGCAATTGCCTAATAAGTGGCAGAAATATGACTTTTCTACGGCACCATTTTTTTTAAAAAAATGTTGACTAAGAAAATAAATCTTGTTGCGAAGAAAATCTTATAATATTTTTCAGTTTTCGGAACTTTTTAGACTAACCACGCAAGCAAAGTTTCACGCAAGCAAGAGAACAATTTTTGAACTCTGACACAGGTCCCTTCTCTAAAAGCACTTAGTAGCACACTTTGTGCAGCTCTTACGGAATACTCTTTTGATTATAACATTAGTTCTTGCTAGAAATTTTACAGAATTTCCTCGGGGCTACGAACGGTGCGAGAATGATCAGGGAAGACCATAATTTTTGGTGGCATTGGAGATACCGCCGAAAAGCCATTTAATGCAACACAATTTCTGACTATGGGATTCACTGGTCGTTAAAGAAATCTGCTGAAATTATGTTTGTTCGAAATAAAGCGATGATTTCACAAGTGTGCCTCATTCTGATCCCAATATGTTTTCAAACGTAGCCCCAATTTGACCACAAATGTGTTCACAAGCTTAAATTTGACAAGTAGTCTGCGCGGAGCATTGTCTGAGAACATTTAAATACATTTAATTTTAACGGTGCACATGTAGAACACATTTTAGTGCACATTCTGGTGACTGAAGCACTTTTTTCTGAATTAAAATGTTCTAAAGGTGTTTTTAATATGTACTGGGAATTTGTAGTGTATAGGTATTAAATATCAATGAGACAAAGTACAATACAAATATTTATAAGAGAAAGTGTGATGTAACAGTTTCCTCATTATTATGATAATTTGCAGTGTAAAAAAGTAAATAGCATGTACATTGTTCATGTACATGCTATTAACAACTTAACCCATTAAGCGCCAAGTCTCCCATTTTGGGAACCTTCAATTAAGATTTTTTTCTTCATCAAGTAATTAAGATATCATTTTGAATTTTTTTAAAATGAATGATAGAGAACCAAACTTTACTGGTAATTTTTTCAAAAAAGTTTGGAATGTAAGTTCTTTTTTGAAAAATTTTTAAATTTTGTGAAAATTTCTTGTTTTTGCATTACACGGGGAAAAAATTCCCTAAAAATAATAAATGCAAATGCAGGGAATTAGGAACATGGAATATGAAGCTCAATAGACCATTTTTCAAATCACAACAAACAGAGGCCAAGAAAAATAATTTAAAGGAGTTTTAGAGGACTTTATTTACTGAAGTCCCAAAATGGGAGACTTGGCGTGTTCTGATTAGCAGAGCAAGTTATGCCCATTAGAAATCGTCTTCACTCATTTTGCATGAATGAACTCTCCCCTTTTTTCCCACAGCCCCCTTTGTAGTTTCTCATTGTAAACACTTTTTTGTTGTTCAAGTTCAAGAGCAGGTGCTTTTATCAAAACAAGTAACATTCCATTCATTTGGAAGAAAGTTCTGAAGAAATAGAGGTGCCAATCGCCCCTAAGGAGGATGACGCATCTCTCTGAATTTCTACAGATCAGGAAAGAGATTTCCGTAAAATGAGTTCAAATTCCCTTTAAAACTATTCCTTCCCCCTCCATAAAAATATTTTGTAGCTCAGTCAGCTCCATGCTTCCCTTTCCCTTGAGGGTGCTCCCCCTTCAATTAGGAAGGTTGAATTTCAATAGAGAAATTTCTTCATCTTTTTTTTTTTTTTGAAATCAAAAATGTAGTAAGAACTTTTGACTTTGCTACAAGTTTCAAACACTATAAAATAATATATTTTAGCTTGAAACAAGAAGATGAGTGCAGTATCACTTGTTTGTGAATCACCAAATTCTTTTCAGATAGTTGAGAAAAAAAAACTTTAATCGAAATTGTTTAGATCACAGATAATGCGATAACTGTCTCACTCTACATTTTTACCATTTATCGTAATTTGTTGGATGAAATCGGAGAAACTATGACCGTTGATAATTCCTCAATGCGAAGCATGCTAGACATTTATCTCTAAAAACATTATGATTATGAATATATCATGTCATCAAACATGTTGGGAAGCAACCGAAATGTTGACTGCAAAAAAACCCTTCCCTATAATAACACAATTACACCATCAGGGAGCTCAAAAATATCTTAGTTCCATTTTATAAGATACATTTTATATAGTGCTTCATGTCATTGTCATTTACCATTACTCGATCCCCCTACATGGTTAATAGAAAAAAGCTACCTCTTCTCTTCTTGTGTATGAAAATCCTAAGGCTTTTTGCTAAAAGGTAGTAAAATGTGTGGGAAAAGTTCCGTTTTGTACAAAAATGTATAAGAAGAAATGCAACAAGAATGAAAACCAGACACAGAGTGATGTACGGGCAGAGGGAGGGGGGGGCGAGACGTTCTTAAGGGCCGCAACGGTTCAAGAAATTGAAAGGGGCTGGCCTCCACAGCTTTTGTTGCAAGGGGGCCCAAAATGTATAGCTTTGGATGTCATGAAAACTTAAAAGTTCTACATTTTAAAGCTTGAATATGTTAAATATGTACATAAAGTACCAATACCTAGCCATATTAATTACATAAAACCGATTTTAGGGCTTTCTAATTGGATTTAGCCAGAAATTATTCAATTATCAACATAGTGGCAGGGATATGTATGTTGTCCCCATTAAACGCCAAGTCTCCCATTTTGGGACCATACCATATCTCCTAACCTAATAAATATTTTTGCGAAATTTCAGCTACATATGATTAGAGATGTGCATTGAATATCAAAACACATGAAAACTTAAGTATTTTCAATGTGGTTCATATAGCGGCGCTTAATGGGTTAAGTTCAATTGATTGCATAATTTTTGTATACTAAAACCTATTTAAAAAATATTATTATTTTTTACACTAATATGCACAGTATAGAAATATTACCAGCAATGTAGTGTTATCTGCGGGAAATTAATATAATGTGTACATATTTGTAGGTTTTAGATTGACGGTTTTTTATAAAAGGAGTACAACCTTTATATAAAAATTCCTTTTATACAAAGCTTTTATAAAAGGAGTCAACAAATGGTTGGGTTACTTAATAGATCTATTTCAAACAAATCTAAGAAGGTTCTTCTGCCTTTATATAGGAGTTTAGTAAGATCCCATTTGGAGTATGTTGTGCAGTTTTAGTCGCCTTATCTGAGGAAAGATATTTGTGTGTTTGAAAGGGTTTAAAGAAGGGTAATTAGACTAGTAAGGGACTTTCAGATTTAGATTATATCAGATTTAATAGCTTAATTATTTATCAAAATTAATGATGTTAATGGATTAAATTTTTGCACCGAAAGCAGGACGAGGGATCATTGTTTTAAGCTATTCAAATCTCAGCCTAGCTGGGCAAAGAGCCTGTTGCTGGTCGTCACATTTGCATTTGTATTTGAGTATGAACTGCTAAATCCGGTAGCGGATTAAAGAAATTATAATGTACACACTCATACAGAGTTTTTTCTAAAACAAGGAAGAATATTTCAAAATAACAATTTAAGTTTTTGCACGAATTTACGTGGAGTTATATTTGAAAAGTAACGTACAATGTTTATTTCAGTGATGATCAATTTTACTTATTGTATTGCTGCCAAAACTCTGACAATTTTTGTGTAGTTTTACGAAAAAACGAGTTTTTTGCAATAGAATTTAAAAATTGAATATTCTTCATTCAAAATGTTTCGCTGTAGTGAACTTGGCATCGATGTTAAACAGCCGTCCTAATAAATTCTTGCTCTATAACAGATATGCTCTTATGACAATTATTTTAAACTAGCCATTTTTCAGAACACAACAGTTAATTGCCATAATATTTAAGCACTACAAATTAATTTTGAACCTACAAATTAAAACTGAAATCTTATCGCACGAAATATCCAATTACGTGAAACTTTCACTCATGACCAACACTCCTCGCATACAAGTTTCCCGTATGTTTATCAATAATCGCTAGACCATAATTGACCTTTCAGCTTGATTTGTCCACGATGAAGGAACATGTTAAACAACAGGTTTTCTTCCCATCCACCCCATCTGTGGCCCAGAAACTTCCTCAGTAGAGGCAGAAATCCCAATCAATGAAAGCCTTTGCTCCAGCGAGTCGATAGCCTTTCCGCTCTCTCTCTCTCTCTCTCGCTCATCAACCCGTCTACTCACAGATACCCGTTCATTACTGTTGTTTCCAATTCATTCTGCCGAAATAGCTTTGACTGAAATGGGATCAGATAGGGAAACGCTTGGTGCATAGTTTTCTTACGGTCAATATTTAATGTGAGATTGTTATTTTTAATAAGCGTATGAAGGCATTATTTTCTCGCATCGAAGGGCATAGATTGAAAATAATAAAGACGTGACTGAGAGGATGGTATAGGGGAAAATGGTTTGCATTTAACTTTAGTAACGATTTTGTAATTCTTTTAATTAAACACCTTTTTTATTCCACTTTGTATTTTCCTTATTCATATTCTTCCATATTCTTGTCTGTTTTTCTTGATGTAGCTTTATAACTTCAGTTTTGAAAATGTTTTCATGAGAGCAAATTTTAAGAGTTTTATTTAAATATGTATTTGTTTTTGTCCCACATTTAAGATCTTAAATATATTTTTTTTTTTTTTTTGCTGTTGTTCAGAAAACATAAAGACTGGAAGTTAACCTTGCTAACGATGTCCAAAATTCCCCTCAGCTAGTCAATAGCCTAACCCTTTCCAATGTTGACACAATAGCCAGGCGTAAACTCTACTCCCAACAAGCTAAGAAGTTTTCTGCCCCATAACATATAGTTACAACTGCGCAATTTCAACTGCTATAGCCAAATTACGCACTGAACGTTTTTATGGAATGAAAGTTCCCCATGATTTCGAAAGAAGTTACCGTACTTGTCCTCATTGTCTCGTTAACCAACTATCTCCATATCATGTCGTTTATAGTCCTCCTGTATTAGACAAACTCTACAGCCTAAATATAAGCGCCGCAGGCTGTCAACTGCTCTATTCGCCTAGACTCATTGACATTGCTGGGTCTGTTTTAGACACCTTGGCACTTTTAGATTCACATTTTTACTACTTGAACAAAACAACAACAGCAAAGACATATAGTTGTAGTTGATCAACAACTGTCGACGATATTTATTTTTGTTTTAAATGATACGTTTTTAAAAAACAAACAAACTCTGGAGTTTTAAGAACTTACCTGTCTTTCAGAAAAACAGTTTTAGTAAGTTATTTTTTTCTTGTACTTTTGCACACAGTGCAGTAGTTTTTACCGTAGCCCCAAGATCCATAAAACATTGTTTTTACTATTTTTCGGAAAAGTAATGATAATCACTGTACGCATCAGTTTAAGTGAAAAAGAGGATATATTTGGGATGACTTTTTTATTTTGAATTTATAAATAAACACATGTGGGAAAAAACAGGATACTATTAAAACATAAGCATGACGAATATAAACTTGGGAAAACCTTCAGCTTACAATAAAATAAGAAAATATCTGCGAAAGCACCTGATTCTGAAAACTTACAATCTTATCAATAGTAGGCAAAATACCTCAAGTATACGACTTGAAACTAATAAAAGTGAAAAGAAAATACGTTGAAAATAAGAGGCAACTATTTTTCTTTATATCTATAACTTTAAATATTTCATTTCCATATTTTCTTAAGCTAAGTCTTTTCCATTTCCAAAAAAGTTGAATTTTTTGTCAATACTGTTGTCCCATTATTAAACCAATTTCTTCAAACCTTGATACTTCACTTTTGTTGGATTTTTCTAGCACAAAATTTGACTTGTAGTTAACATTAAGATTTTCTTTTATCTTTGCATATTTTCATACTCCAGACCTGATATTTCTCCTATTTATGCTCTTCTCGCATCGATGTTAAAGCAATCAAAGAACTCAGAAAGCACACTAAATCAATAAAGCCTTCTACTGAATAGTAAAACTAAAAGTAAACACAGTTAAAAAAGTTCTCCTGCCAAAGCTAAGATAAAGTAAATGGACAATTCTTGTCATCCTTGATGGGCGTTTCCAATGTCACTCTTTGCAATTAGACGGTCCAATTACTTAAAGGAAAGCAAATGATTGCACTTTCTCGGATTGGACACTGAAAAGGCAATTTCCGCTGAGATAGGAGAACTGACGATAATCAGCATCGTCTGACCAATGTCCACTGCATCACCGAGAATTGACCAGAGAAGAAAATCTCTGTTCGCTGAATCCAATGGCAGATTAGAGGGATTGGAGGCAGATTAGATTATTCATTTATTTTAACCGCAATATGTTATAGCAAGAAAGTGGCTCAACTAACGCAGATATTTGTTTTGTATTAACTTTCTAAAGTAATCTGTTCTGGAAAAGTTATGATAGTTAATAAACGAA